>NC_042495.1:76441968-76523949 GCF_005508785.2 Acyrthosiphon pisum | reverse complement strand
TTAAAGTTAATCATAAACTTGAGTCCAGTATGACCTGAATAAAGTTTTCCCCTTTGAATAAAAAGAAAATTACCAAAATCCAACTTTTCTAGTAGGTATTCTACGAGGTGTAATCGTTTTTATTGTTGAAATGGTGAGATTTTATTTTACCATAGGTAGGTATTCTTATATTTTGTATGGTAATAAAGCACTAAGGTGCCACAAAATTATTTAAATTTCACGCTTTTGTGCCCTTTTATAAATAGCTGGCTCCGACAGCCTATTACACTATACTAAAAATCATCTAAGCTGGAAGAGCGTAACTCTATTATTTTAAAAATATTTTGGTTAGATTTAATTTAACATATTTAGGTAATTAGTCTTATTTTTTCTATTTTCTACAAATGTAGGAATTATTTTAACTTTCACTAATAACATTTTCAAGAGCCGTGGGTTTTATAATTATGACAAATCGATTAGAGATAGGATGTTGATGACTTATGAATTTTTTCTCCATCAATCCTACATAATGCTCTTAGCTAAAAACAAATTTCATGCCACCCTAATTTAAAATATATAAATTTAACTTTGCACTTTTTTGCATTATTTTGTTTATTACTTCATTTTTTTGTTTATATCTATATAATTGTTTGTCATTTTTATAAATTAATAAATTGTAGATATCAAAGAAACTGTTTACATTTTTAAAAATAATTTATTGTATTATGAAGAATAGGGAGTTTTTGTTATATCGCCTTACATGATTTGATTTACTACGTAAAGGTGCTCACGTGTCATGCTTTATAGATACGCCGATTTATACTCTTATTGAATATTATATATTTTATACATTTGTCATTTTGTATATCATTTTGTATTCGATGATTGATCAATGCTTAATTGTAAATTAAACTATTGACATTTGACAGTAGTGAATTATTGAATGCTGTTTCATGTAGCTACACAATTACATATTACATTTAAACAGTAAATATTTCAAAAAATTCAAGCATTCTTTTTTAGGTCATCAACATAATATGTTTCCATTAATCATATATATTCCATATATATGATATGTATTAATATGATAAAATATAAATAAATAAAAAACTGTCATGTAGGTGTGTGTAAGTTAATATGTACCTATATAATATATTCCACTACGAAGAATTTGTGAATTATATAATATGTAACTATTGTACCTATTATATAGGTTATGCATTAATATTTAATACACTATTGACTATTACAATGTTATGGCATTTGCCATAACATCATCGTTGTGCATCTTATTCTTACCTTGGCGCGTCCCTGCACCTGGTGGGTAATCCTTGGAAAACGGGCAAGTGGGCAATACATTTCTCCGGACCGTCAACGTCGAGAAGATGATGGGCTTTATGTGGCGGCGAGTGCTGGCCGATTCGTTTAGTTGGAATATCGACGACCGTTTTCCTGTACAAAAATATCCTAGCTAGGTATCTATAAGCATTGATTAAATATACTAGTATATTAGTTTATTTAATCAATGCTATAAGTAAGTAGGTACGGCGATAGTGTGTTGTCCCGGTCGTGCAGCAGCTAACCGTAAACTGACAATCGCGGTGGGAATATGCCGCCACGGCATCACACACTAACCACAGTATAATTATATTATACGGATCTTGGACAATAATTTATTGGTCCCCGCGAAAAAAACGACGTATGGGATGATTGTTCCCTGTTAAAATTGTATACACGGAGACAATTGGTCTCCGGCTTAAAAGTTAAACACAAAATATTTTTTTAAGCATAAAACGTGCTTGCACTTAATATAAGTAATTCAAATAATAATTAGAAAAAATAAATATTAAAATGTTCTCCAGTGTACAATATACATATGTGGACTATACAAATAATTTAATAATTCATCTTCTTAAAAGTACAAATAATACAAAATAATAGATATAGAATGTTTTTTTTTCTTCATCGTTTATAGGTTTCATAAAATTACTACAAATAACATTGTAAGATATGCTGGAAAAATTAGCGGTTGACGCCTCAAATACGTTGTTTTAAATTCTGTAATTGTTGTTTTATAAATTCCATTATGGTGATGCCTAACTTAAATTAATCATTTGTAAATGGTAATGCTGCAAAAAAAAAAAAATTTTTAGTGTCATTTTAGATTTTTTGGTAACAGAATTAACTACTTACGTGGAATCTTGTTTTAAATTTTCAATCTTTAGACATAAAAGTTGAACATTTTATAAATTTTCAACTACAAAATAATTATTCAATTTTAAATTTGATTAATTTTGTCAAAATTCAATCTTTAAATGCTAATAAAAAAAAATTGTGATTATGTATTTTTAATATTTTTCACTTTATATTTATTATAACAACATATCAGGAGCCTTGTATTAAATTTTCACACTTTTTGGCCCAACAAATAAAACTTTATTGATATTCATAGAAAAAAAAATAAAAAAATTGAAATATGAAACTGTCCGTACACAGCTCAAAATAGTCAAAATATTTTGAAAATGTTATCAAGTAAGAATTGATAAAATTAACATTTAGTGAAATTTACATGTATCTACAGTTATTCGTTTTTGAATTACAACAAAATAAGAAATCGCTACATGAGAAATCGAGTGAATATCCAATGTTGTAAAAATTTCAAACGATCATAATAATTTAGTTTGACTTTCTTATGAACATTTTTTTTTTGATAAAAGTAGACAAACTTATAAAGAATTTTGTATTAAATTTTCATATATTACATTTAATAAGAACATTTTTCATGAATTCTTAACTCAACATAATTTGATAGTTTTCGTGATTTTTCCATATTTTGTCAAGATTTGAACTTTAAACGCTTAAAAAAAAAACTGTGACTAAGAATTTTTAATATTTTTCGAATGTTAATGTAACAATATAGTATGAGCTTTGTATTAAATTTTCAAGCAATTTTACTCAGCAAATAAAGTTTTATTGACATTTATAGAAAAGTAAACTAATAAAATTGGATACTGAAAATGTCCCTAAACAGTTCAAAATAAATCAAAATATTTTAAACATTTTATCGTGTATAGAAAATGCAAATATAAACAACCAGTGAAAATTTCATCTATCATTTGTTTTAAAGTTACACCAAAAACCAAAGAAAAATCGATTTTCGTAAAAATTCCCGTTTTTCCTTAATTTTTCATGGCGCTTTTGAATATTACTGGGAATTTTAAATTCTGAACTCCCCAATGCACCAACAATATTCACTTTCCAATCGAACAAGATAGTGAAGATGAAAATCTAAGCATTATTTCGACTACTTATCGTGTACACAGACGAAAAAAAAAAATTAAAAATAAAAAACAAAAAAAAACACATATCATTGTAAAATCAATACATTCATCGTTCCACTCAGAATCTAAAAATATAGGTACCTACACAAAAATATCGTGTTTTAAATCCTAAGTTAAATCCTAGTTAAAAAACTTCAAGTTTTACATAAATGCAGTTCAGCTCTCAAGCGTTTTTTGATTTTTTTTTTCAAAATGCGTGTTTTCCATACCTAATTTGATGGGGTACTTTCAAATAAAAACGCTCAATTTAATTTAAGTTATGGTAAAAATATTTTTTTTTTAAATATTAGTTGTTTTCAAAATGTAGATAATACGGTGTGTTCACTTACAACCTATGATTAAGAAATTGTTGAGTCTTTATTTTACGTCATTTAATGCGGTCATTAGCGCTAAGAAGGTCGATTTTTAAATAATTCTGTGTAGCGTTATACACATTAAAACTTAGGAACGTAGCTTACTTCCCAATCGATTTTTTGGAGTAATTTATTTTTACTTTTATTGATTACTTCCAAATTAATTTTGTTAACTAGTTTAACAGTCACACAGAAGACAGAACGAAATAAATTGTACAACAATGCGAATAGTATACTGTAATTGCTTATCTGTACTTTTAATTTTTTTATTATATTGTGTGAAAGACCTAGGTATCGGATTCATATTTTATGAGAACGAAAATTTCAGTTTAGTGCTTATCTATGTATCACTGTAGATAGATATTATAGATATGAAATTGTTATAGATAACTGGTAATAATTTAATTTAATATTTTTAAAATTATCTTACAAGTATATTGTCTAAGAGATTGCATGGTAAATGTCTTCATTATTGTTCATTTCGGCTCGATTGCGCCTGGACAATTTTTCGTAAAAACACTATCTGCGGCGAAATTATATACGATATAATGTTAATGATAGACACACAAAAAAAATTATCACAGTTATTACTTTTATTTGAGTTTTGAGTGTCCTGCAAATCGAATTTTCGAATTTTCTTGGTACTATTATTATTCAGTACAAATGTTGATAAAAATAGAAACTTGTATCTTTCAAAAAAAAAAGATACATGATACTTAGTATAAAATGTATCATGGTACATGATACTTGATACTTCAAAATTATATATCACGATACAAGATGCAAGATACAATAATTGTATCTTTGATACTGCCCAACCCTGTATTTATGTATCGATTGTACACGCTATTTAATTATAATTTTTACATTTTACAGCAAACCGTGTGGAGACATGGCCGACGTATTAATGTCTCTCAAACACACCGTACCAACACCACAATCCTCAGTTGACGAACAACATCAACAGCACGATCAGGCGTATGGGCTGTCCACCAATCACAATGTAAGTACTAAGTATAATATAATATTATATCCATTCAGTGAGTAGTGATCGCTCAATCCGCTTAATACATTTCTAAGACGCTGCAGAGCGGTCTCACGCGTTTGGAAGGTAGGATAAGTTTATTGAAAAAAGAACAGTTGATTTTTGACTAAGACACTAAGTATAGGTAGTAATATAAACTATAATATTATATTTGTTTTAACATATTATACAATTCTATTATATTATTCTAACAACTTACGATCGTGTTTATCCCGAACTCCCGAATGTATTGGTCTTCGGCGAACTTAGTGATCTGGTATTAGTTTTATCGAGGCACTGGTTTCCAGGGATCGATGGTTGCATAGGTCTTGAATATATTATATAATCTATTTTGACAAAAATAAAAATGAATCACGCCATCGGTTTATTACAAGCGGCACTCCTTCAGTTCATACTGTAAAAATCCGAATATTTGAAAATACGATCTTCGACATATTTCGAGTAATGTGATACGAGTACATTGTCACATGGCCGGTCGCCGGTCTATGTGTAAAGAATGATGATCTCACACTTATAAATGTTAAGTTGTCATATCTTATTCCTGAAACACCTCGCACCTCCATTATTTTCTCCACGTTTTTGATAAACTCATTAAAATACTATTTTGTACGTCTCACAGTGGTCTGAAATCATTTTAACGGCTCTAATCCCATTTCAAAATAAATCTTTAAAAAAAAGGCAAAACTCTATCAGCATAAGTTCCTTAAGAGGATGTCTTGTATTCCACTTTCAAAATAAATAAAAAATTTTTGTAAATTTAAATGATGTTTAAATTGTTTTGACACAATATTTAGACAAATCGATATGTCATTCCTTTAAAAGTATTATTCTCTATCTCTTTTGTAATAGGTGACTTTACTCTAAGATTACTTAAACGCATAGAAAAAATGATTTTGCGTAAACGCGTTTTGTCTATGTTGCGCGTGGGCCAGTGAGAGAAAACGAATAGTGCGCTGACATCCTCTTAATGTCATTAATACACCTACAATAAAATAATAACAAAAATAAAAAATCCGAAAAACATTGTATTTCCGTCATAAAAATTATATATGTATAGTTTCATTAAAAATAACGGGAAAAAACCTCATAAGACTTACAATTTCCACGTTGATAAAATCATAAACAAGTTAAAAATAAACGTATGATTATAAAATTTTATATTTTTAAATTTATTTTGAAATGGTACTGTGCGCCTGTAATGTAATACATTGACAAAATAAACTTTTCCAGTAGTATATCAGGGCTATGGGGCATTGTAACTTTAATTACCTATAGTAAAAATTAAAACAAATTACCAACTTTAAAGAGATACCTACAGTATTTTCTATTAATTCAGTACCTAAAGTGTATTAACTAGAGTTAATTATGCCGTTTTATAAAATAATAATATAATATAATATATACCAATATTATATGTAAAAAGTAATATGAAACCCACACGTGCTTTGAAAATATGTAAGAATATACTGAATTACACGTATCTGTATCAAATTATTAATATTACCTCGTCAATTATATTTGTGTCAATATTATTTCATTTAAAAAATGTATATTATTAATTATCACATAACAAAGCAATTTAAGTAGGTAATCATAAATTCATAGAATGCATTGATTGGAAAATCGGGTTTAAGTTTAAATATATTGAAATTATATTTGTAAATCAAGAAATTTTACAATCGAGTATTCGAATTAGTAATACTTAAAAAACTAATTGTAATTTACACTATATAGATTTAAGATGATATACCTAAATATACTAGGTAATTCTATATAGTCCGGGCAACAGTGGCGCAACCAGGATTTATTAAAGAGGAGGGGGTTAGGGGGTACCAAAAAAATGTATTTAAATACTGTTTTTCTATTTATTTTCTGAATATATACATACATTTTATTGCTTAATAAACACAATTATTTGATATATACCTATGACATCAATATTTTTCAAGGCTTTGTACCCAAATCATTTATTCGGGTTATGGTTTCGGGTGCTTCAAATAAAAATAGAGGTTGTGGTTTCAGGTTTTCTTTATTTTGAAGAATATGGGTTTTGTTTAGCCAGTTTATTTATTCGAGTTATGAGTTATGGGGTATTTAAAATCGACTAATATATCAATTTTGTTGTGCGTAGTGTTAAATTTGATTAAGCAAAGTATAAAGTTAATAATTATACAATCAATCTTTCAGTACTGATGTCTAATACAGTAGTGACACACGTAAGATAATTTAATTTAATATTATAATATTATTATAATACATTTTATAATATTAAATATTAAATGTTTTAACAACAAAGTGTTAAATAGTAATAAAATAAAATGAAATAAGTTATTGAATCAAATATTAAAATTTTATTTTGAATAAATACATTTATAAATTATTGATTATTCCTTATAATCAAAATGTTATAAGTTATAAGGGATATACGAAGATCGGTTGCAATAAACTTTAATATAATATTATATTAAAATTTTAAAATAACATAATTCAAAACAATTTATCAATTGTATCACAATTGTCACGTGTAACCAATGTTCCCAATTATGAAAAACTGAATTCTCCATGAAATATACATACAAATTCATGTCACTTGAAAATGTAATATTTTTTTATACGGGTTATGGGTTAAAACCCGAATTTAATTTCGGTTTTGGATGTTTCGGGTTATACCTTGTACGTCATCAAAATCAATCGGGTTATATGGGGGTCTACGGTTTTGATAATTTTTAAGGGTTTTTTTAAGGGTTTTGGCTATACGGGCTAAACGGGTGCAAAGCCTTGATATTTTTTCATGACAATGTTAGGGAATCTTTAGAAAAAAATACTATGGCATTAGCCACTGGCCAGGAGGATCCGGTTCCTGGGTGTACCACTGGAATATGCAACGTACCTATAATCCTTCCATCCCGCTAGACTTACAATGGGAATTCAATTGAAAATCGCCCCGGTTACACTTACATCGTAAATCAAATACATTAATCAATTTAATATTATTATTTTTTAATATATGTTTGTACATACAGGACGATTCGCAACCACTGATCGACTATGGTTCGTCATACGGCGATCAGACGTGCTGGACCACGCTCGGAGGCGGCCACCAGCAGCAACAGGTCCAACAGCATCAATTCCCCAGCATGAGTGTGAACGTCAGCATGAACATGACCATGCACGGGTACGCTCCGATACACGGAGACGCTCAGTTCGGGTGTCAACCGGTAATTTTTTTTTTAACTATATGGTTATAAATTATAAAATATTTTACCGCACACGATCGGTCAAGTTTAGTAACATATCTATACACATATCTATGACTAAAGCATCACATATTTTACACAATTCACATTTTATGCCACTGAAATGAGCAAGTTCTTAGGTAAAATAATATATTGCATTTGTTTTATTATAAATTGGAAACTATAATGTATTACTATTATTCGATTAAATTAATTTTTATGAATTTATCGAAAAAAATATACCCTCCACTCTTCATGTACTAGCTCATTTGCATATATTTCTTTAATAGCTTAAAAAGTAGCTAGGTAAGTATAATATCTACGGGCTACGTTTAAATCTTAGTCAATGAATTAAATTGATGCGTAAAATTTGACTTCACATATTTCTAACATAATTGTATTATTAGATATATCTAAAATTTTTTATAAAAATATTGGTTTATAGACAGAAACAAAAAAGTATCTATGCTAATATTATATAACCTAACTTAAGACATTATATTCACGTTTCGCTTATTTTAAAACTCATTTTCACCCATTTATCGGTCCACATACTCAATGAAACATATTTACTAAAAAACAATTGACCATTATCATTACCTGATGGCTGATTATTACTATAGAGGCAGTCTCGATAACGGAAAAGTACTTACCTATTTCTTAAACCTTATCAAGTTGTCAATAATTTTATGATACAATGAAAATATTAGATAGTTACAATCAGTGCTGGACCAGATATTTTTGATGATTCCTGATGCCGCATAAAAATTTAAAAAAAAATTAACTGCTATTTAATAATATATTACAATAAAATTATTTTATTAAGCTCTGCTGAACGACTGTACATTAGGCGTCGTGTGGGTCACTGGAATGTATGAGTTACATTTTGAATTCAATCACATAAAATCATTGTACACTAAAAATGATTCTGAGATAAAACGGTCAGCCGATTTTACAATAAGTATATTTTATAATACTAATGCTATTAAAGTAATGATACAGTAGGTAGGTAGAATTAATTTTTACCTTAAACAGCGCACTTGAAAATATCATTGTGTTCTGTGTATAAAATTATGTTCTCCATTATAAATGTAATGTATTTATATTCATGTTATACGCTAATGACCATAGTAGTCAAAGCACAAATTGTACAATTTCAAGACCAAGAAAAAAAAAATATTATAGTTGGAATACATTAAAATTTAAAATACATTCACAATTATTTTTTATAGGAATTTAAAGTAATAAAATACGTGAAAATCACGAGAATGTGCACATTATTTTGAGTTGAGAATTCAAAAATTTTTTTCTTTTTAAATCCAAGATTTGAAAATGTAATACAAGATTATTCATAAGTTTGTCTACCTTTATCAAAAAAAAATGTCTACAAACAAATTAAATTACATTTTATGAGCGTTTGAAGTTCATATTTTTACAAGACTGGGTTTCACTCGATTTCTCATGTAGCGACTTTGTTATTTTGTTGTTAATCAAAAACAAATAACTAGACAGATGAAAATTTCACTGAATGTTTATATTTTCATTTTCTATACACCATAAAGTTCGCCACCCACTGCAGCGGTAGTGGTAAAATTCTTTTGACTTGGCGGTGGTGGTAAAGTTGTGTCCGGACTCATTTTGCCGTAACCGCTACCACTGCAGTGGGTGGGGACCTTAACATTTTTAATATATTTTGACTCGTTTTGACCTGTTTACGGACAACTTAAAATTTCAATTTTTTTAGTTTTTTTTTCTATAAATATCAATCAAATGTTATTTAATGGGACAAAAAGCGTGAAAAATTAATACAAGGCTACTGATGTATTTTTACAATAGCAGCTTAAAAATATTAATTATATATAGGCACAATTTGTATAGCTAAGGATTGAAATTTTAAACAAGTTCAGTTCCACGTAAATAGGTAACATAAAAATTACCTTATTCACAATAATATAATCAAATATACTTAGTAATATCATAGGCCAGGGATGGCGAACCTTATTTGGCGCATTATTTCAGTAAAAGGCCAATTTAAAATATAATTCATAATTTTTTCTTCACTTTCCAAAAAAATTATTGATAATTTGAAACTATCTTTAACTTATTATTGGAATATATCGTAAGATATTGTAATCTGTACTTTCCATTTCCTAAGCTCGTAAACGTTTAGATTAGATTATCAATAAATTCGTTTATCGCGTGTACGTACAAACGTAGGTACAACAGAACAGTCGACAGTCGTCAACAGATAGTTTCGGATGCCTTACACGACGACTAAAAAAAAGGTCTGCAAAGTTTCTGACACGCGAAGCAAATAAAATCAAACAATACATTTTGATTTGACACGCAGTTATCAAAAGGTTCGTCACATCCCTGTCATAGGCGAGTCAAAAAGTCCAAAAATACAAAATTGACCATTGCATTTTCATTTATAATTAAAACTCCAACCTAACCTAACCTAACCGTACTTTATCATTTAATAATTTTAATTATTATACATTTTTTAAAAATATTTTGTATTACAATTTACCGATTTATTTATTATATTGTGTGAAAACTATGTGATATTCATTTTCTTAAGATAACATACAGACCAATAGGTACCTACTAATATTATATTGTAATCGGGTTTATATAATAATTGTACTTTATACATATTGTATCATTCTATTAATAAAATTATAAAGGGGAAACCTGGGTAAGACGTAAATATTATGTGTACTATATACTCGTACCTACCTATATAATAATATTATACTATAATTTTATATGAACATTTTTTATACAATTTTGTATTTTCGGACTTTTTGTCCAATAATCAAAAAAATTAATCGTCTTTCCAATGAACGATGACCTCCAACTATTTTCATAACGGACTTTTCGTCCGTGATTTACTATAGGCTGACTCGCCGTGTTCGCTTAGAATCGTTTTTCTTCTACAATGATATTATATTATTGAATTCAAATTTAACACCATCCGTTACAGTGACCCACTTGTAACCTACTGTACAACAGAGCAACACCCGCTTGCCCACATTTTTTCCATTTTGCTCCATTGGGCACCAAATATATTGACAAATATCCGAAGGCCCCAGGCAATCTTCGCTTAGTCAGCTGTCCAGACCGACCCTGGTTACGATGGTTTAACGAAGTTAATTTTGATAAATAATGGACTAATTTCATTGTGATCAAATCATACCAGTTTTTCATCAATTGTACAGTAATTTTTCCGAGCCTACTTCTGAAGGTACCATACTAATTATTAATATATCGTATTGCAGGTCGGGTGGACTCTTCCAGCATCACCATCACCGGTACATCATCTCCACCACCACCATCACGGCCCGGTGCACCACCACCAAGGCCTGTTGAGTCCATTGGTGGCTATGGGCAACGGTGGTTACCCGTCGGCAGCCACGTATTCGTTCACGGCCGACTTCCGGCCACAGGACCCGATAGCGTCCCAACTACCACCCCCACCGTTTGCGTGCAACATACAACCGGCTGTTCCAGCGCAGTCGTCGTCCTCGTCTGCGGCAATGATCGACGACGATTGCAAGGACCTGAAACCATGCGCCGAAATCCTTATGTCGGTGAGTGGCTGCGGTATGGGCGGCGCCGAATGTTCTCCTGTCGGGTCGGCGACCATCGGTGAGGATGGCTGCCGGCCTAACATGTGCCGGATATGTGGCAAGACGTACGCCCGTCCCAGCACGCTCAAAACCCACCTGCGCACGCACTCGGGTGAAAAACCGTACCGGTGCGACGATTGCAACAAATCGTTCAGCCAGGCGGCCAACCTGACGGCGCACGTACGCACCCACTCTGGCGAAAAGCCGTTCCGGTGTCAGATATGTGACCGGCGGTTCTCGCAGTCGTCGTCCGTCACGACCCACATGCGCACCCACTCGGGCGAGCGGCCGTACAGGTGCCGGTTGTGCAAGAAAGCATTCAGCGACTCGTCCACGCTTACCAAACACCTGAGGATACACTCGGGCGAGAAGCCGTACCAGTGCAAGCTGTGCCTACTCCGGTTCTCCCAGTCTGGAAACTTAAACAGGCACATGCGCGTCCACAGCGGTATGAACGGCGCTGACATCTTATTGCCTGTATGACGGTGGCGGACAGTCAGTACCACCACCGCTACAACCTCAACCAGTCACCATAGTCATCACCTCCACCACCATCACCATCGCTACGTCGACTGTTGTTGGTAAGGAAAACCTCCCCGAACAAAAAGAAAATAAACTCGATTGCAAAATCACAAGACCAACTTCAAACGATACACAGAGCGTAGTATAAACCGACTCCTCCACCCGGGGTCGGTTCGATTCGTATCTTTCGCCTAAGTCATCTATAGATATGCGTACGGTTTATTCTACATAATATAGTGTATAGGTAGTAAGTACCGCTATCACAGTTATGTATAACTATTAATATAAACTATAACATCATCACGCACACATGTCATTGTCATGTATACATAATTTACTTGCTCGGAGTCCATGATTTTAATCGCCTATATTATACACGATATTATGTTTTCGGTTAGAATAACCACCTATAGGTATTTTGTTTGCGAAAACCGATAATGGTCGTGAACGGTGGCGATGATTTATAAGTATACCTATAGCTAAACCGACAATGGCGCAAATATAGGTACCTACTTCGTTTTTGTTCGTGCGTTAATAGTACATGATAGTCCCTGAGAAATATTCAAATTTAACACCAATTCCCGTTGTTTTTTGTTAATCACGAATTCGTACTATCATTAGTTCAATTTATTTTTTAGACGTTCTTGTTTTTCCCCGATGACCGATGATCTACGCGCCTTGCAGTAAACAGTGTGTTAGATAGTCTTCGATTTTTTTTTTCTTTTTACATAGTTTTCGTTCTTTGTATGCGAATGCTACAACTGATTTTTAGCACAATATTAATATAATATATAGACGACATGAACCACCCCCTACACCCACATCAATGAGTGCACCATCGAAATGAACATGACGATGACAACTTGAATAAAGTCGTGTTTACACTTCACAGAGCAAATATATATATAGAATATAGGTATAAGTTGTGTGAATTAAATCGTCTCATTTATTAATTTAGAATTTACATATAATTTAAGCACATCAGACGACAAGTATTTATACCATTCCTAATTTTGTGGAATTAATTTCCGACTATAATCTGAACCACTTAGACGTTATTTAAATATATTCAATTTCAAGATCAGTACAATTTAACTTCATACCCAAACTCGAAGTCTAGAATCGGATTAACATCAACTTTCTGTTAATATGCGTTATTTAATTGTGCCACACTAAAATAATTATTTAGATAATTGGAATACTAACATACCATTATTTTAATATCGACAACGATACTATATGAAAAACTATACTCAATACTCTTATAGTACAATATAATTTATTTTCTTGGTATATCCATCGTATATTCAATAATTACCCTTCCTCGAACAATACGATATAATAAATTGTTTACGATTTTTGAAACTGAAGTCCCGCAGCAAATAATAATTAATCTCAACATTTTTTTTTTAAGTTCAATTATATGTGATAAATATTAAGACTTCGTTAATTAATATAAATATCACTTAGTGCTAAAATTGTTTTTTTTTTTTAGTAGAATACTGCATTATATAATATAGAATGTACATTATTGTTCTCAATCCTCGTTCATATTATAGCGTTGTGTTTTGATTATTTAAGTCTTTTTTCGTCGTATACATTATGTAATATTAATAACGACGCAAATTTTAAATGTTCATAATTAAGTATTAAGTATTAATCAAATTTTAGTTATCTATACTTAATTTTATGACAGTCCTTTTTTTCTAATCAGTTATATAGTGTGTAAAATTGATTTTACACATTTACGTGTGTTATTTATGTCATAATTAATTATTTTTAAATATTCAAGTATATTCTCAATCTAGTCAATGTATTTTATGTATAACAAATAACTTTTAGAATTACTATACAAACATTTGTAAATATGGCTGAAAAATATAAAACAATATAAATGCGAATGAAGCACATAATAATAATACATAATAATATAGGTATATAATACAATATTATTTATTAGTGTATCAATTTCTTCTCTACTTTGTCTCTATTGCTCTACATTTAACAACAAATCATCTACCTTTGGTCGGTATGAATTATTATATGATATATCAACATAATTGATATTAAACATTACAATTATGAGTGGAAACTGTGTGTCAACCTCTATTTCTAAAGATATTTTAATAATATTTATTAACAATAGACATTATTAGTAATTATTAGATATATTAATACAGTTATTGACTTAAAATTTAAGACTATACCGAAGTGGTGCCAAACCTTAGAACCGTGCAGAGAATGGAATCACGGTATAGGAAATATTAGTCAATATTTTGAAAGTTACATTGTATACAGAAAATTATAATTTGAATAATAAAAGAATGATGCAAGCTTCTGTTTTGTATTATTGGTAGAAGTATTTTGAGAATAACAAAATAAAAAACCATTAAGACAAATTATCTGAATAATATGAAAATATATAAAATTTTATCAAAATTTATATTTCAAACACTTTTATATTAAATAAGGTATTATGCTCTATTTTTATTTTGGTTTCAATATGAAAATAAGGAATTTTTGTAAAATTTTCAAGCTTTAGGTATTAAAATAAAAAACTTTCAACAAAATAATTTACAAATGTTTGCCAATTTGACATTTATTGGACTCCAAAGTTTTTAAAAGAAAACTATATTAATTTCGATTTATTATTTTGTTTTTAAATAATGACATAAATTAATAAAAAAACGGTTAATTTGTTAATTTAGGTAGGTAATTTTTGCTTTCTTATACTGGTCAAATCAAAATTTTCCTATTGAATTTTTTCTCCTAAAATATATAAAGCAAACACTTAGAATCTATCTAAGTAACAATAGTTAACAAAAACGGACATTATAATATGCAATAATCATAGGTATAAGTAGAAGGTAACTGGTTAAAATGTGCCAAATATTGTAAAAACACACTTCAGAACAAGAATATACATTTTTAAAAAACTTAATAACTAGATTTTACATAGGTAAAAGGTATTCATTTGAAAATTTTCAAGATTATTGTGTTCTATTTATAATTTGCATACAATGTCTTATGTTACCGGAGTGATGGGTGTTAAATCAACACTTAGATTTGTCATTGTACACCAGTATTTCAATTCTTTAGTATTAATCTGGGAAAAACCGTTTATGTTGATAAATAAAAGTAATTACTAAACACTTGAAAAAAATTAAACTTATGTATAAACTCATATACCATGCCTGTAGGTTGATTTCAAATAGGAAAATGGTAACTATAGGTTCAGCAAGCAGTCTTGAATCTCATTGGTTTTCACCCTAAGCTCAAGTCAACAAAGTAGAATATATTTTGAGTAACATTGTTGCCAGCACAGAGATTTTTATATGTTACTCATAGTGTTGTACTGCCTCGTGACTAAAAATTATTTGACTGACATTTTATATCCACATAAGTAATTTATACATTTCATAATGCTACCAAAAATCAATTTAGTTTTTTTGGTACTGGTACAAATTAATTGTAAATCAGTAGTTATAAACATGTTGTCGACAAAGCTTCAACAAGTTGGAGGTAGGTTAGGGTTGTGGCAAGTACTATTGATAAATTGTTTAATTAATATAAACATTAACTCAAAGTTACACTATACTGAAAAATAATGATGAAAAAAAAATATATTATATATATAATACAAATAAACACAAATAATATTATTGTTCCATGCAACACTAATATATTGTAATTTCTCAAATAAAATATTAAATGTTACATTTATTTTTTATTTTTACAATTTCTAAAAAGAATAGTTAAAATTGTATTCAATAAATTTGTTTTGTTTTTTAAATATTATATTTACAAATTTGAGTTTTAAAAAAATTTGGCTCAGCTGAAATATTGCTTGACCGATTTTTACTTAACAGAAATACATAAATGTATAGTAATAATTAAATTATTTATAATTGTTTTTTTTAATCGTATTAAGAATTACATCACCTTTTGTTTCACTTAAAACTAAAACAAAAATTGTATTGTTACAAAATATGTCGTTTTTATGACATTACACTTGTCGAAAAGCACAAGATATTTATTGTTTTATCTTATATAAAAGATATAATTTAGTCATGTTTTTCAACATTTATGCTTTATTTTTACAACTGGGACTTAAATTAGGTCTAATTACAACACAAAGTAAGTCTAAAAAATAATAATAATAATAATAATAATAATCTTACTATAATGTTTTGCTTAAATGAAACCTATATGATTTGAAAGGGTTTAAGAAATAGTTATTCCATCAAAATTATGTACAATATCCAACTTGATTTCTGAATTGTAAAATATTTTAATTTTTCTATGTACTTTCATGTATATTATAAAATTCTGATTTGTGGTCCATTAAAAAAAAAAGTACAAAATAAAAATAATAAAAGTTGTGATCTATATAAAATATTATATATATGTCTTAAGTGTTTAAGGTGTCGATTATTGCACCTCAATTCATGTAATATGCATACAATGACAAATTAAACCAGTGAGTCTGTTTTTAACATAGATTTAATACGACAAAAATCTAACTTTTTAAGTTGAAAAATATTTATTTATTTTCCCTAACCCTGCCCAAATGTACGCACACCTTACATGTACAATAAGGCGACAATATCTCCGGTTTAATAATAAAACAGTTAAACACACTTAACAGTTAAAAATTCTATACGTAATAAACACTAGTAAATTAATGTGATGTTGCTATTTACAATAATTATTAAAAAAATTTTTTAAAAATTAAAAAAAATAAAAACATATGTATATGTTATTTTATATCCTGTAGAAGCCCAAATGCCACTATTTTGTCTCCCATTCATTTAACATTACTCTATTGCATTGTAAAATAACATTTTAAATATTGAAAACATTTAAAATAAAATATTGTTATGAATATTTACAATAATTTTTACAAAATTAAAAGAAAATTAAGACATATAATAATACAGCTTTTTTTGAATAATAATTTTGTTTTCGAATGAGATACAATAGCACTTTTTAAACCAGATTACATGTTAGAAAAATAAAAAAAAGAAACCTCGTGGAAAGAAAAATTATGATCTTGTTTCGAACTGATTATTGTCTAATGAGTATTTTAAGACTCAAGGCGTCCTGTTATTTTTAGCTAAAATTTACCAATAATTTATGGTTTTAGTAAAGTTCACAATGTTGTTTTTATTTAAACAACATAAAAGAAGTCTATTAGAACATAACTATAGTTCTAAAGCAAATGGTTTTTTCTATTTTCATTCTGTAAAGCAAAAAAGAGTATAAGGGAATACAAGTGCCTTTTAAACAACAGACCTATACGTCAGGGACGGACTACTCTGGCTCACATTATTTGTATTGTCACGGTCGTTTTGTCCAGAAGTGTATGGAAGCTGGGTGTTAACAAACTACAAAAAATAAAAATAAAAATAAAAAATAAACAGAATCAGTAAAAAAAAAAAATAAAACACAAAATTCCCGAAAGCGTGTCAACAATAAAGAAGCGGTCATGGAAATTATGTCGCTAAGGGCACAGCAACATTTTAAAACACATTGATTTTTAAATCAAACAAACAAATAAATCAACCCCCAGGACGCCTTGAGGAATTATTCAAGTGAATTAAAATATTATTGTGCAATACATTGTCTTATGGTAAGGCCACCTGCGCCCTTCCATATGATGCAGACCAATAAAATTAAGCTATGGACATAATTTTCTTTATCAATCATATTTTTAAGTCTTAGTACAGCATATATAATTATATTGTATAACATTCATAAATTATTATTAATTAATAAAACAATTAAAACGTGTACTTGTTATAATGCACTATCAATATATTGTTATTATTAAAGGGTGCCAAAACTATATTTGAATACAGCAAGTTATCAAAAATAATGAACTGAAAATATGGAAGAAAAAAATCATAACTGTATTCTTTACTCACTAACTATAACATTATGTTTTAATAAATCAATAACAAATTTTCTACAAGCTATGAATATGTATTGAAGTAAAAACTTTAATATCAAAAAGAAATCAAACTTTATGATTATTCTCTTCAGTTCTTTATAACAATTTTATTGATGTTTAATTTACTATTCAATTAGATATAATTTAAGCTAAGTTAAACCTCTTGAAAGTATTTCTGAATATTTACATGAAAAAAAAAATGATATGTAGTTGTCATATATAAAAAATAAAAATAAAATAAAAATTGGTCGATTATAAATAAAAACATTAATTAAAATAAATTAATTCGTATAAGAATAAGTTTAATATTTAATTAACGCTCAACATAAATCTAACCATATCTCCATATTATGTTAACCTACATTCATGGGATAATTAGTTAAAATAATAAACATTGTTAGTTCAGTTGATTAGTATAAACAAATATATTATAAAAAAATTTTGTTTAAAACATTAACCAATTTGTAAGCCAATATGATATTGTATAAATAGAATTTTAACTAATTAACAAAAACGTATTACTTTGATACTTAACTGTGGCACCCTTTAATAATTAACATGCGTAGCAACACACTCACAGTATTAGTAAAGCAAAATAAGTACAAATAGCAACATCAAAGTTATTAATTATTCTATAGGGTCTTAAGCAAAACAGGGTCGTTGAATTAGGAGTAATGAAAGAAAAATTATCTCTGATATTTTTTTTAAATTTGGAAATATTGTGAGTCGAGAATAATGAATTATACGCACAATTAAAGCAATTTACAAAATATTGTGTACAAATTAAAACAAAAAGTGTAAATTAAAAATCCCAAATATTCATATATCAGTGGAGTTGTATCTTGTATGTTTTTCCAAGAAAAATATAATTTTGTGAATAATATGTTTAAAACTAATTTGAACTTGTACAATAAATCATTTAGGTACGTGTTTTTAATACAATCAAATGTAAATATTAAAATTTAATCTAAGTAGTTAAAAAAAAAAGATCATCGAAATTTCTATGTAATAGGCCGGATGAATGGGAGTTAAACATACTCATTGATTACAGAGGAATGAGAGGTGACAGGGCAGATGATGCTCAAGGCACTGAATCAGCCCCACTACTGACAGACGGTAGTGTACTCACTAATGAATGTGGCAGAACTGAAGTGGGTGGAGCTGACTGGGAGCTTGGTGGTGCTTGTTGTGAAGGGGGTGGTGGTGCTGACCCTGAACCAGGCACATTATCATGTGCAGTAGTAGAATGTGCTTGCTGTACTGGTAAAGATCCTGTGCCAGCACCCGCATAATATCTATATCACAGAATTAATGATTAAAATTTATTTTATTTTTTTAATTATTTAAGGAACACAAACCCTCCGTTCATAGCGTCAGGATTAGCTGCTGCGGCAGCCGCTGCAGCTACAGCAACTGCTGATGCGACACTTGCAACTCCTGCTTGATGTGGATAGGTAGTCGGAGCAGGAAAATACTCTTTGTTGACGCAATTACGAAGACACTCGGGTATTCGACCTACAATTGCTCTACGGATTTCACTAGCAGCCATTTCTCTTAACTCTGTACAACTAGCGTCAGAATAAAATGCAGCATGTGGAGTACACAGTAAATTTGGAGAGTCTTTTAATGGTCCTGAAAAGTTATTTGATAAATTAGAATTTATAGGAATAGAAAATCGTCAATTAGTTGCATGACATACCTTGAAGTACATTAAAAGGTTCATTTTCATGAACATCTAAGGCAGCCGCTCTAATACGTCCTTGTTTCAATGCTGTTGCAAGTGCATCGTCATCAACTAATCCACCTCGAGCTGTGTTTACAAGGAAAGCCCCTATAACCAATTTCATTTTTAGTAAAACTATAATGTCATAATGTTTAGAATATTTAAAGTAAATAATCGTTTACCTGGCCTCATTTGTTTAATGGTAAACTCGTTTATAAGGTGGTGATTATGTTCATTCAGAGTGCAATGCAACGATACACAATCAGATTGGAACAATAAATCCTATAAATTGTGTCATTAATAAAATAAAATAAATTTTCCAAAATTATATAATATAATAAATAAAATTTACTTGAAGTGTATAAACTCGAGTCAAGCCTAGAGACTTTTCAATTCCATCTGGTAAGTAAGGATCATAGAATATTACGTTAAAGCCAAAAGCTTTAGCTCTTAATGCAACTGCTGAGCCAATACGACCTTTAATACAAAAATAAAAATAAATTGAAATAAATTAAAATGATTAGAAAATTGTTTAAATTATCAATTACCCAAGCCAACAATTCCTAAAGTATCCCCTCGAATACGTGCACATCCTTGAGCAGCTTCTCGTACTTGTTCAGGCCCAGTAAATTTTTTTCCTTCCCTGACCATTTGAGCTAACCAATAGGTTCTACGGTAAAGGTTCAAAATCAAACATAGTGTTGTGTCTGCCACTTCTTCTACTCCATAACCAGGTACATTACAAACTGCTATACCCAATTCCCCAGCAGCCTAAAAAAATATTAATAAATAAATAAATGTTATTATAATATATGCTTTTATGAAATATAATATTTCAAGTTGTTGGCTAAAATAGATTATAAAATGATTAAAATGTTACATACTTTTACATCAATATTATCAACTCCACTTCCTATTCGTACAATAATTCTGAGCGTTTTAAATTTTTCTAAATCTTCTTTTGTAAGAACAATGGTGTGCCACATTAAAGCACCAACAGCTTCATTTAATACCTATAGTGAAAACAACATATTAGTATCACAAAAAGTAATCAATAGAATATAAATTCCTACCTTTTCATGGATTTCAGAAGTGGATTGGGCATCACAAAATGCAACAGTAGCCACATCTTTGAGTATGGGCATTTCTATTGAACAATCTCTGCCGTCCAACAAGGCGACCAACGGCCTTGTTTGTATAGGTCCATTGGTAATTGCTCCAGCACCGGATCCAGCACCTCGTATAGTTGTATCGATTCGTGTTCTTTTTGTAATCATTTTCCGTTTGTCCATTACTGGACTACCAACACGTTTGTTTAATCCTTGCGTTTTGACTGTTTGGGTTTTACAAGTGTGCCTAAGACGTCCAAATCATACCATTGATAGGGGTAGGGAACCTGCAACAATAAAAAAAAAAAAAACTTTTAATATCTTAACTATAAATAAAATTAAAATGAAGTTATAGTTTTCTTTCTTTAATTTATAAAAGATCACAAGGAAGGTTTCTTTTAATTTAGAAACTTTTTTTAAGTCTTAAGTCCAGAAGCGGGAAGCGAGAAAAAAAAATTACAAAACTTTGTTTGTCGATATCTGGACCATCTAAAAAGCTATAATATACTTAAAAGTTTGTTTTGAAAGGTTGTGAGATCCAAACCAAACTTAACCGGAAAAAAAATAAAAGTTTTCTTTTATTTCATGCGACGCGGAGCCGGAGAGGGGCGAGAAATACGGCAAACGGTTGAACAACAATTTTATTACATGAACAGCACTCTTAGCTAAAGTTTATTTTTTTTATATACAAAATCAATCTCTGGAAATATTATCGAAAACTTCAGTCTTACTCGTTATCATTAGTTTATTAATTCATTTTTACAATTTGCAGTGTAATATGAAAATTCCAATGCTAATCAATTCATAAATAATATTTAACAGTACTGAAAACTTTTCAATTACTCGGCTTTAATACGGTAATATTCTAACGATCGAAATGTACATTTATTATCTATAATCAACCATCCATAATTTAATAACATTTTATCATAAAAAATCGGAAGTATTATTACGCATGCTATTATTTAAAAATATAGAGCATACGTCATGTTAAGACGATGGAGGGCTAGACCGTGCAATAAGTTTGCTTATCCATCAACAAACTTTTTCCTAACCAACAACATTAGTCCTACGATTTTCTGCGACACTGAAGAAAACTTCTATAGTTCTATTACATATTACATTTCTCTCTCTTACTGCCCTTATGTGTGTGTTTGAGAGTTAGCATACCTACAGTTAATCATTAGGAATTATCATGATTAACAAAACAGAAGACGCATTATACTTATACATTAACCAATCTGAGATTTACTTTTAATAAAAAAAAAATTAAAAATCAAAATATGTAGGTACAGTACAATTAAGTTGGGG
The DNA here is from genome assembly GCF_005508785.2 of Acyrthosiphon pisum. Lineage (NCBI taxonomy): Eukaryota > Metazoa > Arthropoda > Insecta > Hemiptera > Aphididae > Acyrthosiphon > Acyrthosiphon pisum. Next base: position 76,501,745 of record NC_042495.1, on the reverse strand, counting down.
TAAACTCATTATCTACAAAAATAAACTATAGGTTAGTTATTAAACTTGGTTACCATTTTTTAGGCACCAATTAATTGAACCAAATAAAATCGTATCTAATAAAAAATTTTAGCACAATAACTATTGAAAAATCCAGGCATCTTAATATATAGAGCTGTTCGATAAAAAAAGGTAGCCTTTAATATTGCCTATTGTTTTTGAAACCGAGTACACTCACTGAGAAAACAATACAGATACGAGGTGCACCGGAAACCGACAACAATGAATTATATTTTACGCACACCACAACGTTGTTTACCATCGGTAGGTGATAAAACGGTAACCTATGTACTATTAACAGGTTCGTTGCATCACTGAAAAACAAACGAATGCAATAGGCACAACAGTTTAATAAATCTATCAATAATTCGTAGATAAGGTTGTGTTTTCGCTTGCAAAATTCGAAGTGAATAATGAAAAACGTAACTATTATGGCTTTATCAATATATTATAGTAGTGTAAAAGTGCATGTTGCCAACATTTTGAATACACGATACGATAAGTGACCGCATCTTAATATACCATTGTGTAGTAGAAACCCATGGTTTACGGATTTATAGTATTCCAAATGGAAAATACTATTCAGCACGGTTGCGATCCACGCTTACGAATTACATTATTTTCGTACAGTTTTAATCATTTTATTCAGCACTTATCTAAAATAGTATGTGCAATGATCCCAAAAATATGAATTTTGAACTACCTACCTATTCAATTTTTCATGATTGTTTTACTTAATTTAAGTTAATTTAGTATCAAAAATAAATCATTTTTATTTGTATTATTAAAAAAGTACTCTAAAAAGTAAGGCTTAGCTAGGCAAGACTAATGTGGAGAGCTGATGGTAGACTACTTCGCAAGGCCATAATATGGAATCTTAATGGAATAATATCAAGAAATCGGTGTTGTGACCAGAGATCACTAAAGCTCCTTGGAGTCAGGGATAGAAAAAGATTAGCTTTGGGTAGAGATGAATGATAAGATATAGTGGGAGCGGCGATGGTCCTAACCTAACCTTCAATAAACAAAAAATAAAGGAAGCAGGTCGATTGTCTTATTAAACAAGATTCAATAATAACTAGAATACGTGAAATCATATGAGTTTAATTTATTTTATTAAATACAACATTTATTTTAAGCTTAAGAAAGTTACCTAACTTTTTATCGTGTGATCAGCGACACCCTGTATGAATTTAATCACAATTATTGTCTCAGGCATTCATTTTCCGAGCAAAAAGTCCAGACAAGAAGGAGAGAGAGAAAGTGAAGTGAACCGAGAACACTGTCTGCAAATAATGTATTTGTGGAGGAAACTGTTATATATAAAGAAAAAGAAAAAAAATACACCATGGAAAAGCGTCATAAAAATAATTCCTTTTGGTCGAGACCCACACTTCCTGCTACCCCTACCCACAACCACACTACGGCATGTAGTCGAGGGAAAACTTATTTTTAAACTACTTAAAAAGCTTAAGAATGGCGCGGATTCGGAGCGGGGATATTACAAATAATATAAATTAGTTTCACCAACAAAGTTATACAAAACAAGCATCGGGGCAAGTTGTTTGGACAAAGCTCAATGGATCCCGAAAAGTTTCGGATGCGCGCGCGTGCATGGGGAAAAGTTGATCGGAATGAACTTTGGCACAACTACCGTCGACGTCGCGAAGTTAACGGCAGGTTAACTTCACCACCACCACCACACCCCTGATCGTAGTAGTTAAAAGTTTACTTTTAGAGCTGAAAAAAAAGAATATATAAGAAAAGGAGGGGGAACCAAATATGAAACAAAAGGCAGAGACCGTCAAACAAGACGACGAATTTTACAAGAAAATGTGCAAAGGGAGTGAAGGATGAGTGGGTGGTGGGTCGGGAATGAAAATAAGTTTAAATAAAGTGAGTGAGTCCGGTCTTAAATAAAACTTCCGAAGTTCGGCGGTGGCGGCCCTCGGAAAGTTTTACGCCTTTCTATATTTTATGAGCCTCTTATTACTGGCAAAACTTCTATCTGAAAAGTTAACTCATAACCCCTCGATCACCACCGTCTCCGCCTGACGACCATGCACAGCACACGCAGACCGGTGTGCGTCGTCGCAGACTTTGATATTAAATACAATTAAACCGACTTAAGGTTCGGACGACGGAAAACACCCCGATCAAAAGAAAATCGTTGCGGGGGGAAAGAAATTATCGCAATAAAGCGGAACTTGTGAGCGAATGAAGAACCACGATTCTTACTTGTTTGCTCTGTATCTTCAATTAACGGTTCTAAATGTAGTCGTCACTATCGCTGTTCAAACAAATGTTTCAAAATTTAAATCATCTATCAACACATACATTTACGCTACCAAAAAGTTCATTACAACATGGAATTGTATAATACGATAGATCTATTGTTATTCGATTTTTAAAAACTTGTATAGGTACTTTAAAATAGATCTTGTATATTTAAACGTTTTCTTACTTTACCATTTTATTTTAATCTTTAACTGCTGTTACTATACATTCAACGTAATATATATATATAATATTATAATTAATAACGAATAATGGTAATTGATAAATAATAATATAGTATAAAGTACCTACACTTCATAGCAAATTAAAGTAAAATTATCTGGACTCACTGTAATTAACGTGTAACCCTTTTGTTTCAATTAATATTTTATTCAGAATCACTTCTAAGCACTAAGTAGTATACTGATTTTTTTCTTATGTCAAAAAGTAATTAAAAAAAATTAATAAATAAGAAATTACCTATTTAAGAAAATATTAAAACTTTTACTGTTTTACCGTCGCAATTCAACAACAATAACAAATCCTGAAATTAAGTTATTTTTCTAATTAAGTAGATATATTATTATAAATAACAGATTTGCTCTCAGACCGAATGATTATTATTTTACAAAACCATTTTGTCCTAATCGTTAACGGGTTTAACGTAGAAATTTACTTAAGATAATCGTGTAAAATCGAGAAGGCACGACGGGAACGTTTTTTGGAAAACTTTTAATTTTCCGAAAATATATACGTTGATCCTTAAGTCCAGAATTTCGTGGCCATACCCACGATTTGCGTTTAGGTAGGACGTAAACCGGGGAGGATGCGCCGACCGTAAGCGAGTGTGGATTGTTTATTCCGGTTGTGCGGAACAAGGCCAGAGTTAATTCGTTATTGGTGACGCTGTACCTCTCATTTATTCTTTTTGTTCTTTAATTTTTCTTTATTTGCTGCCCTCCATCGATATTATAATGCACGTTGTACGCACAAACGTTGCGAAAATCTTTTATTCAAAGACTAAAGGCCACCAATAATCAATATAATTATCTCGAAAGTCTAAGCAACTATTAAGACATTTTCTTATTTTGGCAAATTTACGGTAAAAATTATTAAACGACAATGTCGCATCAAAGCCAACACTAAACTACTTAAGCGCTGGTTAAAGCACGATGTCAGCTAATAATCGCGTACACACATTAAACTCGACAACGTAAGTACGTTGGTCCACTGCACGCAGTTCAAAACAAACACGAACGTAGTGAACGAACGTTCGGGCTACGCGCAATTACATGTTAATAATGTATTATTATTATTATTATTATTATTGTTATAACCGCGTTTTCGTATTATTCAGTCGACGGTTAACCACGACAGGTAAACGGTGTTTGAGAAACTTTGACGGCCGACGGGGGTACGGTACGAAGGAGTCATGCAATGCATGAAAACCGTGTCTTAACGTTTGAGCTTGCGGATTATACCGATTCTCTAAAGCACTATACCGCGGCGGGAGGATATTAAGATGATTGTAAAATGTTTTTATTGTTTTCAGAACACCGAAAAGAAAACAAATTATTGTCAACGCGCGAGATAGAAGTGAGTTAGAGGTTGGGGGGGGAGGGGGTGTTACAGGCGGTGGCGCGACGTTTAGCCGGGTGAGAACAAGCGAACAAGCGGCGGGCGACGGCGGCGGCGTCGTCGTCGTCACTGCCAACGATGACGACGTAGTAGGGTGTGCGAGAAGAGGAACGGCCGGCGGCCGGTAATAGTGCCATTGATTTTTCCCGAATATAGCTGCTGATGTGCTGCTCTTGCTCTGTTGTTACCCGCTACTACCACCACATGGAAGCAACGGCGGGGGCGAACAAGTGGGCGAACCAACGATACGCACACGGGTGGTGGCATATACGGCGGGGGGGGGGGGGCATGGCCGGCGATGTTTCACTCCACACCGCAACACCGCGTCGTAATGAAACACACGACGTCGGACTTTACCGCGCGTGCGATGACGACCAGACGACGACAGCAATAATAATAATAATAACGGCTACGAGCTGCCCGCCGCCTCCGCCGCTTCTTTTCACCAACCCGTTGGCGAACGGCGTGTCGGCGTATAAGACAAGGCGGCAGCCCTTTAATGACTCGGCGGTCGATGTAATTTCCCACATTTATTCGCCGTGGCACTTATTATTCCCATTTATATTGTAATGTATATTGGACGATAATGAGACGGTTGTTGCAATTTATTAAAAATCACCGAAAGGTCGATAATATTGTTGTTTATATATTATACTATGTCATCACTAGAACGACGGAGATTTTTTTGGGGAAGGGGAGTAAATAAAAACAATCGGTGTTACTATTTTCCTTCTCCTAAGTATTTTATAAACGTCTCACACCGCAACGATTAACTTTAATGGCAATCGAGTACGCACCAAACCGTAGGGATTTTATTTTTTGTTATAGATTTTTTTGTTTGTGTTAAATAGGTTAACGTGTCAGATTCTTAACAATTTTTTCTTTATAATGGTATGGTAATTTTTATTTTTTGCCTCTATTTATTAAAAATTATTATGGGTACCTATGCTAAGAATGAATCTCGTGTACCGCTAATTCTTTGTGTTATAGCGACCGACCTCTTTGTGTATGATGACTTTTTTATCGATACGTGAATAACTTTCACCGTCTTTACACTACATCGCCTATTAGACCAAAGGCTTTTTATGTACCTAACGTTTATTAAACGTATGATATTAAATCTAAACGAATATGACCGTTTTTTATGAATTTTTTGATAGGTTTACAAAAGTAAATTCAAACATATTTAACGTTTCACAAAATAAGTAGATCGATATCAGAATGTATAATAATATGCTGTAATCATCCGTAAATTATCATACGAACGAGACTAAAATTCATCATTAACTGATCCACGATATTTTATATTTAATAGACTAAATATTATAATTATACTTTATACTGTGAACGATTATAGACCACAAATCGTTTTATTATTAAATAAAGTATTCCGATAAATTTACTATAAATATAATATTATCACAATACAGAGAAACCTCTAAGTATCGGACACTCTCGGTCGCTGACATTGTGTTCCTATTTAAAGGGTTCATTTAATAGAAGTTGTTGAAACGTCCACTATTTGGAAGTGTCAGTTAGGAGAGTTTCACTGTACGTACTATAAAAAGATTAATTTCAATCAAATTATTTTATTTTAACAAGGTTCTTAAATGTCCTTATTATCTTGGTACTCAGAAACCTTTGATCAAACTCAAAATATATTTAGGTATTAAAAATATTACCTAATGTAAATTTTGAATATGTGTAATACATGAAATAATTTGAAGTTCAGAAAAATCTAGAGTTGAAATCACTTAGTTCAAATAATTTGATAATTATTATCATACGAACGAGACTTTCATTCATCATAAATTAATTTACTATTTTATGTATTTGTATCTTATAAATTAAAGGTTTAGACATATTATCTCATATTATGTATTTTATTTACTTACGTCCAGTTATACCAAAAATGTTTTCTGACAACTTTACCATAAATATAATAGAATCATTAATCAGAATGCTATAAAAATATTAATTTCAATCATATTATTAGATTTTAAAAGGTTTTTAAATATACTTATTATTATCAAAGTCGTTAGGCAACTTTGACCAAACCCAAAATACAATAATAATAAATATTAATTATTACCTAATGATATATTTGAATATAGTGTACTTACTTAATACATAAAATAATAAAGTTATTAAAGTTCAGAAAAATCTAGAGTTGAAATCATTTAGTTCAAATTATCATACGAACGAGACTTCATTCATCATAAATTAATTTACTATTTTATGTACACGTTACGCTAATACGCTATAATGTAAATAAGTTGGGTGTAAATTAATGAATTAAAATTGTATGTATTATGATCTTATACTTTATAATATGTATCAATACTTATACAATACTTATTCTATTTCCTATTTCAGTAATCAAATTATAATTTAAATCAAATATAAAATAATACGAACAAGGAAATATTCTCAACAATAAATATTGAACCATTAAATTTTCCTCGAAAATCCTCCTGACAAATTATTAAAAACTAATAGATTTTAAACATATTTCGTGGTCATTAAATAAATTACCAGTTTTATGTTCAGCCAAACCAGAAATACATGAAATTGATTCATAAATCATATTATGTAACAAGTTAGACCTATTAATCTTTACCTATTATGGTTTTTATGAGTTTATGACAATCAAAATTATTCAGTGAAAAATGTTGTATATCATATTATATTAGTATGTGTTTGTACCTATACTCAACATTCGTAACACAATATAAAACATTGATGCATGAATAATTCAGTGGTACAACTAGGCAAACTATGACCAGTGTCCTTTTAAATGAAGTTGCCCTATATTAATTATTAAAGGCCACAATGATCGGCGCTCGCAACCCTATCGGATAATAGTTGCACCACAGTGCATAAAATAAGAATAAAACGACTTATCATTTATAATTTATAAAACCAAATAAATACTTCAAATTTGTTAATTTATATTTTAGAACAAAATAAAGAAAAATATATTATTATTAAAATCCAATTTGACTTTTAAAAAAAAAAGTAACAACTTGTTACATTATAGAATTACTATTAAGACATGCACAAACGTTGCTGATAATGTACGGCAGGTTATTAAAGCGAGCAATTAAATTATATAGTAGCAATTTTTGGCATCACGAAGGCATATCATGGATTCTTGCCATAACTATAATTATATTTTATGAATAATGTTTAGATACAAAAATAAAGTTTCGCGTTTGTTATACAATTTAAACTGAACGATTTTCGGTTAGAAAACATTCGATGTATATCTATGAAACGAACGATATTATTTTCGTACTTTTAAACGATTATTTAACCTTAAAATGATGACATTAATTAAAGTTAATAACAAAATAATTATAGCATGCATTTAATTTTAAAGCTCATTGGCATCAAAATCAATTAAAAAGTACTTAATAAATATTGACTTCTATCTCTATATACCTTTAATTACACAATATAATGCCGTAATGTATAATAAATTTGAAAACATAAAAAATAATTATTTTATAATTACACAAAATTAATTAATTATAGTTTGGGGATTAACGAATCTTTCGTTGCGACTCATTCGGAATAATACGTTTATTAAAGGACGCACACTATTACAGACACTCGTGTTCTTACTTTAGTATTAAATTGACGAGAGGAAATCGGATGTCTAGTTTTTGGGAAAACTTTACGTTTGAGCATTTAACGGCCAGCACTACTACCTGAGAACTTGTCAAATGTCGACCGTGTTAGATTGAGGGGCGAAGGGCAAACGCGACGGGCCGCGTATTGGTTTCAAAGGGGTGTTTATTATTGCGCGGCCGTCGGATAGGGAGGGGTAGTCATCGTTGTCGTCGTCCAGTCAAAAATCGCACGTATTCTCACCCTTTCTCCCACCACAGTAACCCTGTCTATCCTAATCCGGGCACAACTGACCGAGCAAATCAATATGAGTTTTGTTATGGTTGTTTGTTGTGTTGTAAACGCATACACCACCTCTGCGGTAACCTACCACCAACGCCAAGAATGAACGGACGCCACGCAACCACGACGACAATTCCCGCCCAAACGGAAAAAGCTTCATCGACAAAATCGGTTTTTTCCTTTTCCTTTAGAAAAATAAAGGTTTAATTAAATTGGACGACGCTTGACAGTAACGCGCTTGACTCATAGTATGTAAGCTACACATAGATAATGCTTGAAAAAAATGCTAGATTTATATACTTCTCTTATACACCGAATAAGTAGAGACGCTACATAATCATCAACGAAATTAATATGATAACCGCACATGGCATATCTATAAAATATACAATTAAATTAATTGTTTTATAAAAAGAACTATGTTGCTTTTTACATATTATTATAATGGGCCGTTTACAATCTAGAGCGGCTTATAAATTATAATAATAATACGATTTATCTGCAACGTACGCTATGTACGCAGATTTTTCTGCAATAACTACGTATTTCGAACATATATTATCAAATTACTAGATTTACAATTCCTGCGCATTGATATATATAGGTATTTATACATACATACACTTTGGTATCTTAGGAGATTCCCTTTTCCTCTAATGATTTGGTTCTGGCGGATGAAGTTTAATTTACGTTCGGAATGTTTTAAGCCGCTTTTATTTTGCAATTTCGTAGAACACACAATTTACAATAATTAAAAATTGTTTAAGTAACTATAACAATTTACAACAAATATTAAGTGCCTATAATCTATATTATAATCATCACAAAAATATGATAAATAACACTAAAAAAAGTAGTTAGATACTTTAGATACGCGTTAAACAAAAAAAAATTTACCACATTGCCAAAGTATACAGCAAAAGTAACGAATTATGATAACAATACGTTGCTTAATACCGATGAAATAAAACACTTTTTTGTTGTATTTGCTTTAACTACATCGTAGCAGTGTAAAATATAAACCATATCTTCAAACTACATCGTTGTGCCAAAACCAGATTAGACACGTAAATATAAGAAATAAATCAAGGGCAATGTTATTGTACCTATATTCCAGGTTCGTTTAAAAATCAATTGTACAACAAAATCCCTAACTAATTAAGTTCAAATACTAAATATCAACGCATTAAAAACGGGTGCGTGTATCTACGGTATAGAGAAAGAGTGAAAAATAAATAAGAACCCTTTGAAAAAAAAAGGAACCAGCGAATTCAACGTCATATTGTTTATTATTTAACCAATGATAAACATTAAACAGGCGCAGATCTAGAAATCTGAAATACGGGGGAGTATCCAAACCAGGGTGGTGATTCTCCAAGTATGCTCACTTCCTTATTTCTTCAATAATGCAGTTCAAATTTGATTTTTAGAATTTATAAATATACTTAAAGACCATATTTTCAAATTTTTGAAATTTTTAGTAAGTCCCACTCTTTGTTTGTGATACAAACTTAAATAAAATTGTAAACCCACTTTTTTTACTGTAAATTATTTTGTGGATAATTTTTCTGAACCGTTGCCGCATTATATTAAAAGTTCGAACAAGTTGTTGTTTACTTATTAAAATGTTTATATTAAAAATAAAAGTCCTTAAAAATGACATTACAAAAATAATAAATATAATATGTAATATTGGATCTAGTATCTATTTATTTGACTATGCCCATTTTTAGAAGTTACAAATGTTCAGATTATTAAAATTAATCACCACAATTTTCAAATCACTCTAATCGAAGTCCTCATATTTTCTTAACTTACTATCATGGACCTATTATCTTTAACACACTACGATAAATAACTCAAAATCCACTCATTTCAATTTTGATTCTGATACATCAATATTCAAAAAAATCATCCACCAAATAATTTACAGAAGAAAAGAGGGGTTCTCATTTGAAAAACAAAAGTTTTTATCACAACATGACACTCTTTAGATAATTCGAAAAATCTCAAGAACTTTAAATTATGGTCTTCAAGTAATAATTCCAAAAATCAGATTTTGAATAGGTAATTGCATTATAGAAGAAAAGAGGGGGTGAGAATTCTTGGTGTATCACCTTGTAAACACTAAAGATACGATATGATAACAATATTATAATTAACAATTTAATTTATGGATATAGATAGACTAAAGCCCTTTGCCCCCCTCCCACACCTCTGGACCCAAGCCTGATGATGACGATAAGTTTTTTCGTACTTTATGTTGATCGTAGCGCAGTAGTGACAGATTATATTATATATTAAATATAAACCATTATAAGTTTATAACAAATTAAAGATTAACTAAAGAAAACAAACCACATACATATTATATTCGCATCATAATTCCCAGATATTTAATAAAGAAAGAATACTAGAGCTGCTAGAGCTGGTTAGGTTAGACGAACGCATCTGAAGTATGTCGACGATCAAACGCGATTAATAATGATGGGTAATTATTATTATTTGTTTATTAACTGCAAATTATAACAACGCATTTCGTCAATTGATTATATTGTATAGATTATGATAAATTTACCTTAAAAATATATGATACATATTTTAAAATTTTAAAACTATACGTGCTTACTGTATCAACTAATAATACTCACGTCATTATAACAATGAAAAATACAGGGAGGGATACTAAGATAATACCAATTCAAGTATTGTAAAATAAGTACCCAATTAGATCGCTTATTGTTTTAATATCTGTACTACGGGTAAACAAAATAAATATATTACAATATCAATATCACAAGGTTTTGAATTTAAAATATTATATTATATAAAATGCGAAAAGTTAGTATTTGTTCGTATATTTTTCGTAGGATATTTTTAATAAACGGAAAATATCTAACAATATTACAGAATGGCGAATTTAAAATTCAACAATTATGTTATCACGGTGTTTTACGATTAAAAGTATTATATTATAAATCAAAATTAAAAGAGTTGCCTATACGCCTAAACTATACCTCACTAGGTACTAGTTGGTAAGTATTGTATTCATAATTTTTGTGTGCTCCGGTATGCTAAGTTTACCTTTACGACGAAAACACAGTTAAGTTACACATTGTAGCTCTATATAACGAACGATAACCATAAACCAGACGCAAGCGTCAAGTATTAACGACACCTGCTGCTTCGACCACTACTCGAGCTGGATCAACTTTATAATAATTAATATTGTTATACATTTATAATAATCACTGGTAAGTGATAACTAGTTTTTCCTTTGTTCGTCGATACAAATTGGGAATACAGCGATTTTTTTCTCTTTCTCTCTTGAAAGCCAATAGTTTTCTTCCCCTCCCTTTTTTTTCAACGACCGAATCGCCCCGGCAGAACCGTTATAATAATACAATAACATTACGCACGGATATCGAATATACGGTGTAAGGTAAGGGAGAATGAGAGAGGGTGAGGAGAACAGGCAAACGCTGTTTGTCGATTTAACAGTATTGCCACTGTAGCGACATTTTACTTCCGAGAGTGGTCTTAAACATTACGTACTACCGGCGAATGTGCAGGTGTGTATGTGTGTGTGGGGGGGAGGTTCGTGCTGAATGGACACGTTTCGAACGAGACGACAACGTTCACCTTCACACATTAGACAAAATCAGTTTATTTTATACCATGTATTATATTTTAACCATCAAAATAAACGTCAAACCCACGGACGTTTTTACTCGTCTCAAAAATATTAATCGACGATGTAACAATCTACTCTCATAACGATTTTAAAAATTCCTTTTTTTTAATTAGCAATCGGTGCACTATCGTGTAATGAAGCCGCCAACATAAAGACTTGGGAGTAACGCCGGCTACGGGGCCGTGTCCAATGCGTTCAATATTCATACAGGCACGCACAACCGGTTTATATATTTCTTTCTCATCTTCTATGGTTTAGGGTCAAGAGGCGCGTCGAGACCTTTTCCACTCCTTATTATCGAACCACCCGATCGCCGTGTTTAATTCCGATTTCTATCGTCATGTGTGTGCACTGTGCAGTCATATTGTGGAGTTATTTTACCATTGTGTTCGCTCTATTCGGGCAGTTGAAATAAAACAAGGCCGATTTTATTTTTGCGTGAAAAACGCGCACGCTTTCACCAAACAACGGTCGGTCGATTGTGGAAGATGATAAGGGGGCAGGAGGATTCGAATGTGAAAGTCAAATTTTGCAAACCATCTTTAACCATACCAACACATTCCTAATTTATTTTACCCAACATCACAATAAAAAAAATGAATTAGTTATATCGTATACATGGACAAAACCCATTATAGTGGTCTTATAAAATTATTATTATTGTTATTAGTAAGTATCAATGATTAGTATGTATAAATGTAATACTATAAAAATAGTGTAATACACATCTGTCTATTATATAGGTACAATATATTGCATTATTCAATTTTAAGCGTCGTGACCTTGAGATGTGTGTGTATTATGCTTTTTAAAGAATACCAGTAAACCAATGTCAGTAGACTAATCATTATAATAAAGCCATAATTCAATACGAGGACATCAATCTTCGAACATTTAATTTATAAAAAAATGCATAACATTTAATATGAACGAGTACTTTTGAAAAACAACGTGTTTGGGCTCTATGATGAAATAAATCAATTAATAGATTACATATTGAATTCACACTAATTTACAATTAATTATGTAATTAGTTCATAAAAATAGCTATTTTTAGCATTGTTTTTTTTTATTATTATTTTTAATATTCTAGAACTTTAAGAGATTAATTCCTGTGATCCCAAAAGTTGAAAATAGAAAGTATCACTTGTATAGCTTTGTATATTGCATATATGCTAATGACTTCTCTGTTTTATCAAATTTGTTTTCATTGATATAGTTATTTAATGATACATTTTTATACAAATAAATTAAAAACATTTTTATTTTAGATAATGAAAACCTTTTAATATCTTAAAACAAACTAGGAATTTAAAAAAACTTACTCAGCTAAAAACAAAAAAATCAACATTTTAAAATAAAAAATTTCTTAATTATTGAACCATACTTAGGCATATAAATTAAGTCTTTTTAAAAATTACAATTAAATAATTAATTTAAAAACAAAGTTGTAGGAACAAAAAAAAACTGAATATAAAACTAAAAATAAATTGTCTTTTAATAACAAATAATATCTTCAAAATCAAATAAGGAGTTACTTTTTATCACATAGATTTATAAATATCAGTCCTTGTTACATTATAATATCAGCCTTTATTATTTTATAGATGCAATTCATCTGCAGGCACATCGAACTCTGGCACTAGCCAAGGTTGATACGCACGATTAGAATCCATGGCCACACTTTCTTCCCCATTGTTGCACTGTACACATAATTGTTGTTCATAGTACAATGGCGGAGGAATTGGTTGAACATGTGGTCCATTTGAATTTGACAAAGTTTCCATACAATTTGGTTCCATACAATTTGGTTCCATACAATTTTGATTAAAATTGGAGGGTGGTTCCATTAGTATAATTTGCTCATTGAATGTATGAAAATTATTTGATAAAATCGGCAAAGGTGTAGATATATACCATGGATGTACAACATTTTCATTACTTATCACATTTAGAGGCATCATAGGCAGATCTGGATGCTGTTGATACGGATGAACATAGTAAGAGGGATGAAAAATTTGCTCAGGGAAGATCCCATGAATTGGTCCATGAATAAAACCTGGATACTGAACTGGAGTCTCACATTGTCCAGGACCTCCAAAAATAAGTTGGTTACAGTCAACCATATTTGAAGATACTTGATTAATTTGAGTAGGACTCTCCATCAATTCTCTCATATCTTGTTCGACTGGAATTAATTTCAACTGATCATATTCCACATATATTTTTTTAGCCAAATCTTTAACATATACTTCTACTGGTTCATTTTTCCCATGAATACGTTGTATATAACAATGATACCCCTGAGTGCCAATAAAAACCATACATTTGCTGCCTTCTTTAAACTCCCAATTATTCCATCTGCCATAAAATTTTTCTTTTTTATTATTTAACCAAATATCATACTCAGTGTTTCTGTATAATTTAGGTGTCAAAGCTTTAGCCACTTTAAATGGGAACGGAGTAATACCATATTCAAGCAGCTCTTTCATATCTGTACAAGTAGCTCTCTTTTCCAAACTAATCGGATCACATAACCTTGAAGCTGGTAAATTTCTGTCAAACAACATTTCTTTTACAGCAAAATCTACACCAGATAATTTAAAAACATTGTTGTAAAGCATTTCATATATAATTGATTGACTAAACGAAATATTTACAACAGACTCTTTGACAAGTACTAAATCATAAGTACCTTCATAATTGAGACATATATTTAAAGTTTTTACTGCGTTTGGAGTTTCAATATTAAGAGGTATGAAAGGATGAGAATCTTCATAAAATGCAATACTTATTTTGTATATTTTAGCAGCAATATGCATATCCAACAATTCTCCATCTACTTTTGTATCAGTAATTTTGTTTGCATAGTTTTCGACAGACAATTGAGTCATCCGAGAAAATTCTTTGGTTTGCAGTGAAGAAAATTGTAAAAGTTGTTGTCGTACAATCATGTGACAACTTTGGGTTAGAAACACACATTGTGAAATACATCTGAATAAACTATTACCATCTCTAGGGACTACATGTCTCAATAATCCCAGTGACTCTAACAATTCATCAATTTTTGGTGTCTGTATTCTTTTAGATTTGCTTCTATTTCTCACGGAGAGTGTCAACATTTTGCAACCAATTCCTAAAAAAAAATACACAAAAATTTAAAAAAAAACATTTTAAAAGTAATATTAAACGCACTAAAAATTAATCATAGTTAGTCTTCTGTCTATTAAATATATGACAATTTCATTTAATTGTGCGTTCAATATTATAAATGTTTTTTTTTATCTTTTTGTATATTTTTGTATAAAATTATATGCAATTTCATAATAAAACTATTAATGACTTCAAACTATCCATTTAATTTTTAGTGCGTTATTATCATCTTAAATTTTAGTAAGTATAAACACAAAAAGTACAAACAATTAGGTACACTGATAACAATTAAATAATCCATTCAAATAAATTAAATCCATGACGATATTTTCAGCCAACAAATTGATTTCTAACATATGGTAATAAGAATTATTGAATTGTATGTAGTAAACAGTTGGTATTGAGTTTTCAAACGTGAAGATAAAAAAAATTATAGTTGGTTACTACCAACACAAAACCTAAGTGCTAAACCTAATTATAATATTATGTATAATGGAATTGCATAACATACTTCTAACTTGCATATATATACAAAAGATAAATTTAAAAATATTTATTACATTATTTAGGTACAGTGAATAGTTCAAATTTATGTTCAAGAGTAGGTAAGAGTAGGTATAGAATTTCTAAAACAAAATTGTTGGTATGAAAATGTTAAGTTATCATAGAACCTATTAGATAATACATAATATATAAGAAGATTAAATTCCTAACATTATATATATAATATATTATACAAATTAAGTGCAATGAAATAACAGTAATAGAACCAATTCATTATATTTGAATAATCACTTGTTGCTAATATATATTATAAATCCTATAATTAATTATAAAATTAAGAATTAGTAATATGATGCTTATCAAGGTATCATAATGACAATATAGGTGGACTACCTTTGAAATTTATTCAAAAATATATTACCTACTACATACATCGCATCCTATCCTAACAATTTATAAATGAATTTAAGATAAACAGACAAACAAAATACATTGTTCAATATTTTCAAAATGTATTTATCTTTATTTATCATCAATAGGTACTTTCTATAATTATCTAGATCAAAATAAAACGTATACTAATAGGTGATAAGCAATTACGATTCTTAATTTAAAATTTTCCAAGTTCAAATGTGGCAAAGAAAAATAGTTTATTAATTAATGTGAATAAATATATGAATTGTTGTTACCCTATTTTGTATGGATGTGCTATTTTGGAAGTCATTTTAATATTCAAGATGATAAATTAACCATCAATACCTACCTATTAAACGTAAAACAAAAATATTTTACTTCAATACTTTAATTAATATTAATAATTACACAAATACGCATTGTCGAATTTGTGTAAGTTACCCAAAGAATTTTTTTAAAAAAAATGTTTGTATAAAAAATGAAATCCCCTACCCTAAAATTTGAACAAATCACCATGCCCATAAAAGAAAACGATCACCCTATACAAGAAAACGAACACATGGGCAAGAAGAATATATTGAACACTAACGTGCACACACGCTGAAGGTAGGTTATGTAAAGAATAATAAAAATCATGATATGACAGGAGGGGCATGTTTCTATCGATCGTTTATTAATAAATTATAACTAAAACGCGACGTTTACAGCCGATGAAAATATGTCACGACATGAAACGTAGTGGTTTACATAAGTGAACCGCGGTAAAGTTTGTACTAGAGATAGGACCAGTTATCGGAATACGTATCAAAAGTGTGCGAAAATTTTTTTGTGAAACACGACAAAGCGTTGGCACTGTTCATTTGTGTGGCGGGAAACAAAATCATTTGATAAGTAGGATAGGTACACGACTACATTCGAGATAATTTATATTATATTTATTTAATAGATAATATATAATATATTGCAGAATCCAGTATCGCGAATCGGGATCGACGTATATTGTTTGGTACTGTTTAAGATTAACCAACAATAATCAAACTGTTATTCATTTTTTTATATTTGGCAATTGTTGTTTGAAAATAAAATAATTTAATTTGATAATATTTTGTTTATGAATTCTATTTTCTAATAATTTTGTTAGAAACACGTTAGTGTTACCTAGAAATCACGAAATTAAAACAGACAGTGTCAGCCCCTTTTTAGCCCCAACCGCAATAACGCGACACTGGACCGAGAAAACCGAAAACGCTCGTTAATATACAGGAATTGACAACAAAATAAATAATATATTGTATTTATAATCGACAACGGCGGCAGCTGGTAAACACGATTAACTGTTTTAAGCACAGGTATTAACCATTATCGGTGGCAGCTGCTCCCCGCGTGCGCGTTTTGTTAACTCCCGGAGTATTGTCGAGCGACTGCCAGCTACCGACGCTGCAGCGACTAATCGCGAAACGAACGTGAGCGATGCACGCCGCTAAACTCTGTCGTTTCGATGAGATTACAGATTTGTCGTCGCCCACCACCACTGCCGATACTAATATGTGATAGTCGCGCAATGCGACCGGCCGGCCTCGTTATGGCCGCCGATTGCCGAACAACGCGTTGATTCTCGTGCGTGCGTGTGCGTTCGAGCGCGTGTGCATATAATATATATAATATTATGCGTGTGCCTATGTGTGCAGTACACGTAAGTAGTTGAGTGCGTGCAATAATATTATATGATATTATATTATTAATATATTTGTGTACGAGCTCGCGCCGTAATACACTAAACAGCCAAACAGGTTCGTTTTACCAACGACGACGACGACGCCGCCGCCGCCGCTCAGGGCAATGAAATTGTTTTTAACTGCATGCCCACACGACCACGCCGATGCAACGATGACGGCAAAGAAGAAATCGAATCGATGTCATGATTTTGCTTTGATAGCGTAAAGAAAAACGAATTCGTCGAAACGGGGAGCATCCGTTTATTTCCAAATATAATTATATATTTCGCAGTACCCACACTCCACGACAGAAAATATTTCTGAAGTAATCGTTATTGGTTATTACCATTTCCAAACACCGACGGTCGACGATTATATTTAGTAGCTGTAACTGTTTTTAGAGAATAGTACATAATTTATTTTTACCTTTCCCCAGACCACCAAACTTTTCAAGGTCAGTTATAGAAAACGACAATAAACATCCCGATGTGCGGAAAAAATGTTTTGTGATGTAAATTGCCATTTTGTTCACAATATGGGTACCTAATTTTTAAAGTATGCCGTTATATGACAGATGTTATGGGAATAAAGGGGACACGGGTCTACTGTATTGTATGATTTGGGGAAAAACTCAGAACAATATTATTCGATTCACATATAAACGAACACAACCTACCTACATAATATTATTTATAAAAATATATCAATCAAAAATTGTATTATCCATGTGAAAAATATTCATCACCGCCTGCCAAACAAATATTAGAGCCCGCGAGTACGACACATCCACATGGTTAGTATACCTAACAAATAGGCAACAATAACTTCGATGAAATATTGTGATTTATACATTACAGAATTATCTCAAAACAACCATCAAGTCTTGAGAATTATTATCGTTTGAAAAAAAAAATAACTCTGGGTCAAAACGCGAAATGGCAATTATTATCTATCAACGACAACGGCGGTGCATGTTACCGCTAACGTATTGTACGATTTGAATCCGCCAATGGTAAACACAGTAATTAATGAACCGGAGATAGAGAGGACACACAGATTGAGAGAGAAAAAGAGTGGTACGGTAAAAAATCAGTCGGAAAACAACGGTTGGAATATTATCATTATTTTACGTGTGTACGTACACCTCTATTCGGTCGAAGGTGTTGCGCATGCACGTTGCATATTACAATAATACGCGTGTGTACATATTATAATATATACACAATAATGTAATCGTGAAAACCGTCGTGATTCGATTAAATGTGCGGACTCAGTAGGCGAGAATTCCACACGGCGGAGGTCGG
Source organism: Acyrthosiphon pisum (assembly GCF_005508785.2). NCBI lineage: Eukaryota > Metazoa > Arthropoda > Insecta > Hemiptera > Aphididae > Acyrthosiphon > Acyrthosiphon pisum. Next base: position 76,483,092 of record NC_042495.1, on the reverse strand, counting down.
CGTTCCACGAGGAAGGAACGACTGGCGGGCGGCGTGCACGCGTGTTGTGTCCCGGTGTGAACGACGCCGCGCAGGCAAACGCACACACACATACACACACACACTCGCGCGCGCGCACAGGTCTGTCGGTAACACCGCGATCACGAAAGTGAATACCATACACTTCTACACTAGACAGGGGCGGCGGAGATACGCGATCGTCGTTGAGGGCAAGTGGTATGGCGGTGGTGCGAGCGTGTTTTCTGGGTACGATGTGGGAAGACGTGGGCCGCCGCCGCCGAACGGATGACGGTTACGTCCAGTGAAGCCCCCCGCCGTCCCTCCGCTTCACCGGTCCGACGATCACGAAACCGAGTCGCGTCGTCGTGCCAGCCAGCCGTGCAGACCAGTTAAAACGCGCGCGCTCTTTTCGCATTGTCATCGCCGTCGCCCTTCCATTTATGGTGCCTCAATTACCACCGCCGGCCGGCCGCCACCAATTGTGGTTATTACTTATTACCACTATACGGTTTGCCTTGACAACGACCACTTTTAACAATCATTATCAAAATCTATGCGGCAATCGCACATAATAATAATAATGTCACGCGGTAGCCAATATCATTATTATGTTGTTGTTTATTGCACGCGAGGGATGATTTCGTCGTATAATAATAATAAAGACAATTAGTATTATCATTCGTTTTCGAGAAACAATTTTAGTAGTGATAAACGCCCGAGAGACGACGGCGGTTTTAACGAATTTCAACAAACACGAGTGTACGCAATTGACATCATAGAACAATGAGGATGGCATCGCGACCAAAATAAAATAAATAATTGTCCTACTATATTATTGCAATATCAGTATCAAAAAAAAATAAAATATATATTCCTTATAGTTCAGTATAATAAACAATGGTAATTTAGAGTGTATACAACAGTTGTAATACTATAAACGTTAAATGTTTCATAGCAGTGTGTAATCGGTTTGAAGGAAACGCCGACGTAAGCAAATTTCCCTACTCCACACCCTTCGCAGTCAGCATTAAGGATAATCGCGAAACGCTGTCGGGACGACTAAGCTTTTTTTTTATTCATCAGCCACATGTACTTTTATGTAACAAATAACAATCTCCACTTTATCATGTGTATAAAAAAATGTGCAAACCTTCGTGAAAAAAATATGTACAATAACAATTAATTATTATTGCTAACCGAACAGCACTAGTGCTGTTTGAACAGCGCTATCAGCGGTTTTCAATTGAGAACGAATTATTGTAATTATGATTAAGACTATTAATAATTAATATTTACTAATAATGACGCGCAAGCAGTATACTACAAATCACTGGAATTTTGCACCATGAGTTTTACTTTTTTCGAGGGAAAATATGTAACCGTGGATGAGACTCGAAAACGCATGATTTTCAGCCACCAGTATGTAACGAACAAATAATAAAAACGTTGGGAGGTGTCAAGATATTTATTTATTTATTCACTCTCATATTTCAATAGAAATTATAGGTGCCATATTTAAATAGAAATTAAAGGTACCGCAGGAATCTGCCACGTTAATATGCCAAAGATCAACGTCGATCACGTTGACCCGCAAATGGGCACATTCTAAATTGGTCGCACGCGGACAATTTTCACGGTGCACGAAAAATTTGTGCGGCAACACACGACACCCGCAATTAGCTGCAGAGCACGTTACGACTAGGATTATGAACCGGTGTTGGCTTTTCGGAAGCACATGTGAAACACGACGATTTCAATTACCTACCTACAGTTTTAGAAGGTCAAGTGATTAAATTCTGGATTGACGCTCAGAGACTTATCACAAACCACGGGCATAAACATAAATATATCACAGTAAACAGAAGGTCGACTGATATGTGTATCGTACAAAATATATAATAAAACGGTACTCTGCGCACCACCGCGCGATCAGATCGTAAAAATCATAAGATATTTCGAATCCAACGTACCTGTCGCCGCCCCCCACCCCTCCCACCCACAAAACCATCGACGATCGCGCAAACACCTTATCGGCCGGGTCCCCCTCCCAACCGAAAACCATACCATTATTACATATTTTGTTATATTAAAATATAGGTACATTATGCACGAAACGTCGACGAGCAAACAAAATGTCATAGAAAACGATCATGTCGATTTACGGCGGCAGCGGTGGTGGAGGTTAGCCGAGGCGATTTATATTTTTTGCCCGTTTGACCACACCGCAAGGCGGCGGCCGAAAATACGCAGACCGGCTCAATATATACACCGCACTCCACACTATCGTTACAACTACTATCGCTAATCTCTACACAACGTTACACCATAGAAACGCGCAATAGGTAACCCGCAAGCGGGCGCGTGCAAGTAAAATCAAAACAAACACCGAACATAACAATAACGAATAACGATATGACATTGAGAACGAGACTTACCTTGTTCGTCGATCACGTCGATGATGCTGTTGTAACGGCGCGTTGTCGGCGACAATATTAGCTGTGCGAGCAGCGTCCGCGTTGTTGGCAGGCCGACGTCGACGATGATAACCACGCGCGCAAACACACACACACTCACACTCGATCAAACACACACACGCACGCCAAGCGACGGGAACGCGTCGTCGTCGTCGTCGTGCACTAAAATAATGCACCGGATTCACGTTGGCGCGCGACCGCAATATCGTATCGTCGTAGTGAAATGGCGCGCACGAACTCGTCCAAGCATCGGATCGCGGGATCCGGTCGGCGAACGATGATAATAACACGATAATAATAATAACAAACAATAGGGGATATTACCTTATTGTACGTGTATTAAATGTTATTATGTATTATTGCGCGCGTTGTGTGTGGCGGCGGCGGCGTCTTTTACCGGTAAACGCAAAAACCAAACGGCGTGCGCGGAGAAAAAAAACCAACGAAACTTCGACGGGTGGCGGACGAACACGGACAGATCGTCATACGCCGTACGCACTTGCGGAACAACAACGGTGGTCAGTCGTCGCGGTCGTAACGGATAGCAGTGTGGTGGTGTCGTCGGCGGCGGCGTCAGCGGTCGGCGGCGGCGGCGGCGGCTGCACAATCAGGTTATGTTGGCTAGACGGCGGCCGAAACTGTTGTGTGTGCGCGAGACAAACACAAGTAGCCGCCGGAAAATGGCGGACAGTCATCGGTGAGCACCGATGACCGCGTTCGCTGGCCCGGCACGACCGTCACGCTATCTGTTGTTCGTTACCGTTTTTCCCGCCTTACGCCCTGCGCGTTCAAAAACACAAAAACATAGTTATTTATTATTATTGTTATTACTATCGTTGTTCATAGACATTAGACAGACATTTTTGAATGATTAATATTGTTTCAGTTGATCTTTTCGACGTACGTACGTGAAACATATTAATCATTTGAAAAAAATATTTTGTCAAAAGTCACACATTGCATGTAATAAAAATTCACCAGAATGAAAAAATCATAATTCGACCATATACTCATAGGAATTATTTTCAGTCCGGGTCACGGTCAATTCAATTTTTTATGGGCCCTGGGATTATAATTATGGCATGAACACAATATGTTTTAATTGAATCCGATATTTCACTATGCTCCCTCACAGACAAGACTCACTCATCATTGTTAAATATCGATTGATGCACAACTACATAAGATATGAATACTAAACATTCACCCAATCAGCAACCATAGTAAAATTGTAATAAAAAATATTTTTTGATTATTATTTCCATTGAACTAAAATCCTCATAATGACTAAATATTTGTTATTACTTATTATAAGTGGTTGTATAGGCTAAATTATTGTATTGAAACATAATAGTAAATATTTGTGGAACCAAACAAAATGCATGCTACTCCTCATTGAGTTCTCATCTTTCATGTGCATCCAACTAGATGTTTCAGTATATGGTTTTATTGAAAATATTGATCTATATTTAATTATGTAAATGATTAATAAAATTATACTTTACCTACACAGCAATAGACTATTCAAATTTCAAAGTAGTGATGATTTTGAAAAGGTTAGGTATTGCAACTATACTTGTGACCTTTCCAAAAAAGAGTAGCCCCCCCAACATTTCAGATTTCTATATCTATGAAAGGCAATTAGGGTTTGAATTTGAAATTTCAATAAAATTATGAAAAATATATTTTCTTCTTTTAAACTTATTCGGTTAATATATTGATTACACACTTAGAAATAAAGAAAAACATATTATTTTTGTTGATTTATTATTTCATATTTGTACATTCTATATGTAGTGTTGAAAATATTTCTGGAATTATTTTGAGAATAAAAACATTTTTTATATGAGTTTTAAATTATTGTTGTGTGGACCGTCAGCGGTCCAAAAGATAATGGTTTGAAATAAAGTTGAAGTCAATCCCAACAGTGAATGAAATAATAGTGTATTTTCAGTAATTATAAAGTGTGTACATACTGAGTGATGTGACGGTGCTCTCTACTTTTTATTTAACACTAAGATCATATTTTGCATATTGTAAAAGGTCCTGACTCACAACTTTTAAGTGGTTTGTGTCTATACATTGTGAATATAATATAATATAATTATAATATATTATAATATATGAATTCGCAGAGCCATGGCTCTCAACAATACATTATGATGTAAGTTGGTTTATGAGTCTTATTAGTTTTACACTTAAGAGTTCAAAGAAAATGTTTAAATTTGTTGTATTATAGATTTGTTAAACAACTTAAAAATGATATGTAAATATGATACATAATATTACATGTTACATATTTTCTTTGTTTCATACAACAAACCAACTTTTAAAAATGTTTACTTGGAAGTTGACAACTATACACTTTTAGACAAAATTAAAATTCTTTTTTTTTCACTGAAATGAAATATTTCATGAAATTGTAAAATCATAAAGAAAATATTTTTATATGATTGGCAATATTGGCTAAAATAAATAGTTTAGTTGCCCTCAATAGTTATTAAATTAAAGATAGCAAATTAAAACAACGTATATTATCAAAAACAATAATATCAGTTTTTTTTTAAATATATATTTATTTATAGAATATTAAATAGATTTACATTTGCTTAAAAATAGTAAATATACCAAAATTATAACAACATTAAGTCACATTTCATATAATTAGTTTGATATTTATATTTATTTATAAACACATAAAATGAAAAATGTATTAAAATTATCCCTAATCAAGATGTCCTAAAAACATTAATTTTCTGAAGTTTTATAAAGTTAAATGTTAAAATAATATAATTTTATTAAATAACCAACAGTTAAATTGTTAATATTCAAAAGAAATTAACTAATTTTGAAGTATAAAGAATTTATTATTATACATTTTACGTAGGTACATACATACGTTATGACTTGTGAGAAATTTGTCTTGAAAGAATGAGTTACTATGCAAGATAGGTCAATGTTTAATAATAATAATAATAAAAAAAAAAAATGGCGAATGGCACATATTATACAATGTAAATTGAAACTATAAGTGGTTGTTTTACATTACATATACTTTTTCTGCTTGTTTTAACCAATACACTTCTTTGGTCTTGGGACAAATTACTTGTCCATTATTTTGATTCGACATCTCTACTAATGCCTATAAATGTATAAATGTATCATTATTACTATTTATATTTAAACTATAAACTAATAAAGACCTGTTCTCCGTAAACATATCCGTTTGGTAATACCATAGGTATATTATGTTCATTCAAGGGAAGTCCAGATATTGAACAAAATAGTCGAGACTGACTACAATGTGCAAATGGTAATGGTTTTGCTAAAGTATTGAACCATTCTTGACAGACTGGGCAGCTTATATTACGCGCTTCTTTAATTTCACTGTAACACTGAGTATATTTAAGTTAAGAAAATGTATTTAATTTCTCATTAACAAAAATATTATTCAAAAAACTTGTTTTTATAACATGTTTATAATTTTTTATTTCTGTTCTATTTTTTTTTTTTCACGTGATAAAGTTTTAAATTTTTTTTTTTTTAATTTTAAGTATTAACTTTATAATATTATGATATAAAATAAAAAACAATCTATAGAGAACAATCACAAGAGTTGTGCCTAACAAATAAAGAATGAAATTTAAATCTAGAAATTGAAAGGATATGAAAATATAATAGTTATATAATTGTTATAAAAAAGGAACTATTGATTAAAAATGTAAAGATTAACAACTAAAAAGTAATATTCAGCATCAAGACAAAAAATTTAAATAAGATATTTGATTTAGGAATAATTAATAATTTGTTTATAAACGCCTATGACTTCATACCCGCATGTGTTGTCTGTATCATACTTATAGGAATAACATATCAAATTTTTGTTCAGAATAATCCATTTAATTGAATTCTGTTATTATTTATCACATAAGATTATTATGATTTCATGTAAGTTTTAGATTATGAGCAGAGCGAGGAAGCTATTAGTTTTACAATGGTGTTTTTTTTTTTTTATATCCTGTATACAAAATTTCTACCAGAAGGAGTGCTTCGATTTCAACATATAGTACCTTATCTTTTCGCAAATTGGATCAAGATGGTACTTTAAGGAGGTCATTTTTCGATTTTCTCAATAGTTATTTAATGCCACGGGAAAAACCACCGAAAAATTACGAAAAAACGGTAAAAATGGGGTTTTAATTTCTAACGCTTTGTTTATCACCATAGAAACGAATAAAAAATATTAATTCAACTTACATGATAAAATAAATAATAACAAAATATAAAATTTCCAGACTAACAAACCGTCTCCGCTCAGAATCGTTTTTCTTATACAATGATATTATATCACTGGATTCAAGTCTAATACAATCCATTATACAATGAACCACTTGTAATCTACTGTACAGCAGAGCGATATCCACTTACCTGCTTTTTTTTTATATTTGTATTTTGAAACAAGTTATTAAAAATTGGAAATTTGGATTATTCTGAACAAAAATTTGGTATGATATGTATTAGTCAGACACGAACATCACATGCGGGTACGACATCCTCATTAGAATTAAAAGGTATTTAGCAAGTTATTGTGGTATTAAATAGTAAAAAAAAATCTTTTAAAATATAGTATATTATGATGATAGATTCTATTGAATTGAAAGTTATTCAATTTTAATGTTTTTTATCATCAGTTAGATTCACATCTATTAAAATGTTATGAACAAGACAAAGAAATATTTACAAAGAATATTCTACTATGATTGTTATAGCCCCTACCACCACTGAGAATATTTACAAGTTATAAAAAGTTAAATCATTACTTCAATGATTATTAAAATTCAAAGTTGTGTTATAAAAATGTAAATTAAATATTATAGTAAAAGTTTAAAAAAGGATATGGAGTTTTCAGAGCAGACAATCCAGCTTGTAATACCACAGTAAATACCGACTGTGAAGACAATTGATATAGATTGTAATTTTCTTGACGAAACTGTTCAATTAATCGTTGCCAACGAGTCTCATCAAACATATCTTTGTAAGGTGATATTTCTGTAAAATGTTTAATTATTATGTACTTTATAAATACATATTATAACAATAAAATACCTTAATAATATCAATTAGGTATTTTAAATATTACAATTAGGAATAAACAAATTAGAAATTGTAACTACAACCCTTTAATGCAATTATGCATTGAATTAGCCAAGTCGTAAAATATAGAATATTATCCAGATAAATTATCTACTAACAATAGATAAAATAATATAAATGTATATAAATTTAAAAACAATTTGATTTATAATAGAATAGTATCATTTATAAATTAAATTATCAGTTAAAACTTATAATGCATCATTTATTAGACTTCAAAATTTTTTACTTTTAAGCATTCAGTTTGATTTTCAAACATGGCATGAAAATACACATTTCCTAACTATGACACTACTCTTGCCACTAATGGAAATTTGATGAGAGTGCTGAGGGAGGGATGAAGGTTTAAGAAATGCATCAAGAATTAAATGAGAAAATAAAACATAGTATGGAATTTTAACCCATGATTCACCACACTGGCATGCAACAAAAACATTTATCCTTGGATCAATGTATATATTGATTAAGGACAAAATGAGAAATGTATCAACTCAATTTAATCACTCCAACAGCTAAGCTTTGACAATACTAAGCAAACTAATATAATAACTACTGAGTCTGAAATTAAAAATTAAATACATTCAATTTACCAGTATCAGTTGGAAAAGCCAATAAAACCATGCATTGTTGTACTTCGTCCATACGGGTATCTTCAAATGTTGATATATACTTTCTGGCATGTCTAAAATGTAATTAAAAGAGTACATATAAAATAAAAATGATAAATAATTTTAAACCATAATAAATCTCAGACAGAAATTTATGTTTAAGAATAGTATAAGATAAATAAAAATAGTTATAAAATTAGTTCTTGAAAATTTAAGCTAATATTATATTAGTAACTCTTTATAATTAAATAAATGAATAGAATGGTTGAACTATTAAAAAATCTGATAATATTATTTGTTTAATATTGTGGAACTTCCTACACATATTGAATATCATCAATATTTGACCCCTAGTTATTATTAGTAAACAAATATTGTGAAATAATTATGAAGAACCAATAATTCATATATTATTGTTGTAATTCTATTTATTTATTTGATTAAAAACTTTAAATGAGAACTTATTTTCAAAAATGTAAACAACAAAACCAACCGGACAGCATCAAGACGTTTGTCTTGACGTACAAGTTCTATAAATTCTTGTATTCGTAAATTGAATTCCATAGTTGAACGTAATTTGCGTAATTTCGACCTATTGTCATGACACCATGCTAAACATTTTGATGTTTCATGATTTGCCAATGAATGTTCGACTTCCTTTGATATCATGAATAAATCTAAAAATATTCAATTAAAGAAATTAGTACTTAATTATTTCAGTAAATTAATTGAGTGTATTATACCTATATTAGTAAGATCATTTAGATCTGAATTATTGGCAAGTTTATTGGCAGAGTTATAATATCCACAGCGTAAAAAGTATTCCACTAACATGCGATCCAACCGACGGCGACGCCAATTTTTTACAATAACTTCACAAGGTGAATTATGTTCTTTCAAGTGTTCCAAACGTTTCTTACATACCAAACCAGCTTGCAGTTCATCATTTATACCTTCATCAGCCTAACCAAAGTACATTAATTACAATTTAACTAAAAAAAAATAAAATATTCAAAATGATCAAACCTTTCTTTTGAGCACTTTCAGTTTTTCAACCATGCCACTAAGCAACGAAGAAATATGAGAAGTGTCCGTCATTGCGACATCAGATGATATATCACGTTCAAACTCTTGTACAGCATTTTGAAAATGTGAAACTTCTCTGTCAAGTGTTTTTTGTGTTGTTCGAAATTTCTTATTGAGAACTTCATATGGAACCTAAAAATAAACAATTTCATATTTGAGAATATTGTATTGTTCATTACTGCGAGACATTGATCTATTTTATATTTCACAATTTTAATATTCGACTAAAATCATTGTGAGTAACAACTAACATTCAATGATACCTAATCATTTAACAACGGAGTGACTGCTGTAAATAATGATTTCAAACTAATGTCTTGACTCAAGTTTTAATAAAAACATTAAATATTGTATTAATTTTATCGTTAAGAAATATACCTTTAATGTTGGGTGTTCTAATGATTTCAAATCAGACATTATGTTATTTAACTGCAAAATAAAAAATCTTTAAAAAGGTCCGACCGAATTCGACCACATCTGGAATCGAGTTACACACTTACACAGAAGAACAAACGATATCAATAATAATGAATTATGATGACGAGTGAAACCAAAACAATAGCAAACTGTACAGAAAACAGCAAGTGGAAAAAGCAAATTAAACTAAAATTGCAACCAAAGCAGCAGCAGCAGCTGATAGCAAATTCTCAGTTCGTATGCATCGACGCATCGTATATTTTGATATTATGAACACATACACACATAGGGCACAGCTGATCGAAGTTTCATTTGTTCTATGTACAATGCAGCACTGCTGCACTGCACGTTTTCACAATAATAATAATAATTATTATTGTAATAACTATTAATACTAATATTTAATAATCATACCGATTCCGGTTCAGACCACGATTTTAAATAATCCCGAGTTCCCGAATATTATTAGATCATATTTTTTTTTCTATTATTAAATATTAGAATACAATTTTCTAATATATAACGTAATTACCTACCCCTTTAAACTGAGCCTGTGGTGAGGTAGGGAGTTACCGATAAAAATAAATTACATAATACATATAGACACAAATAAATTAAATGTATACGTTTAAAATTGGAATTTTAATACTAAATTATAAAATTTAACCTAATTCATTAATAATACATTATTTATAAAAAATTAAAAACATTAATATTAGTATTTTCAATTCATAGCCCCCCCTCCCAGTGGCGTATTTACGGGATAGACCTTGACCTTTATTTTTTGTAAAATTAAGTTTACTTATTTTCTGTATTTCTCAATATGATACTACTTTTAAGTAGGTACCTATATCTGTTTTTTAAATGTTCTAGCCGTGGTAATTTGTCCGCTTTGATATAGGTACTATACGCCACTAGTCGTTCGTGGCATAAATATCGGAAAATAAAAACATATCTTTATGGTGGTATGGTATACTATATTTTTGAATTATCTGCGAATTATTTTTCATGCATGAGTGTTTATAATAAACCCGATAAATAGTCTGTAAATAAAACAAAATTACCATGAAGACTGTATATTTACCATAGGGCATGGGTTTATTTTTAGTGACTGAAAACATTGTATTCACCGCTGGGTTACATGCCTTAGATGTTTGTGATAAAGAGGTTTATCCAAATATTCATGAACTCATGAAAATATTTTGTACTTTGCCTGTATCAACTGCTATATACACCTGAACGATATTTTTCAAGTTTTTATTAAGTATTAAGTCTTACCTAATAAATAGTATGACAGAAGTAAATATTTTATCAATTTTCCTATCTAATATTGAATAATAACTATAAATTAAATAGTAATTATTATATACTTTGTTTATTATAACCGACTTAGACAGACCGTTTTACAGTCATAGTTTAAATTTTACCAGTCGAATTATAAGAGGACGCTACACCCGCGTGTGTTGTTTCTGTCTTACACACGCACGACATAGGAAATTGTCGTTCACTATTCTCAATAGTGAGCTGTTAGTTTTGATACTAGAGTGAATCGACCTATTATTAAACATTTAGGTAAAAACATTATTTGGGTCTTAGATTGGGCGATTTTTCGATATTTTCATTTTCGAGAAAAATAAGGGTATGTGAAATATCAAAAATTAAAAATGTTCATATCTCGCTTGAAAATTAAAATATTAAAAAATCGCCCACGCTAAGAGCCAGATAATGTTCTTAACTAAAAGCTTGTAACAGGTCATTTCACCCTTATCGCCATCAAAACCCACAGCACACTATTGAGAATAGTGAACGACAATTTGCTATGTCGTGCTTGTGTAAGACGGAGACCGCACATACGGGTGTAGCGTCCTCTTAATGTGTTGGCTTTATTTGCATGTCACCGGTCAATACAATAATCATCCAGATAAGCTTATCGATGAACTGAGCATCCAAAAAAATAGCAAACAGGATTTTGTATTATAACTATTTTTTTTGTTTATCGTATTAAACACGGGATTGTTGTTAGTATGAATTTATAATAAATGCTATTATAGGTACTATACAATTTGTGTTAATTCTTATTTCACCTTGATCTACACTAAACTCAACAAGTTAGAGGATTTTAAAAATGTATATTATATTCGTATTTATTGAGTGTACCTATTATTATATATTTCATCCCCCCCCTATCGAAATTCCTAAATACGCCACTGCCCCCCCCCCCAAATGTTCATAGCCACCAAAACATTTCCTTCATTCTATTTTAAGCTTCTTTAGGGTTGCCATTCGTCCCAGAAAACCGGAACTGTCAGTGGTTTTTGACTTGGAGTACCGGTGTCCGGAAAATAAATTTAAAATTTTATATTTTACTACGCCTATAGATAATATAGCATATTATGGTATAGTATACTATATAATCGTGTATTTTGAAAGCCGACACGGGTGTTACAGACCAATGACTAATGAGTAATGACTATTAGACTATAGGTAATTTTTATGATATCAGTTGTAACTTTTAATCATTATGGCACCTAAAAGAAAATGCCACTTTCATTACGAGTTTTCTGAAACCGGATTTTATAATAAGAGGTAGAAATGAATTTGAAACATGATATTTTTGATCGTTAAAAAAAGTATTCATTTTAAAATTTGTAATTTATTAAACAATAAATACAATTTTCGAATAACATTCTTATTATTTTTGCATGGTAAAATACTAAAATGGGTGAATAAAAAAATATGTCGTTACTCGGTTTTTTTAATACTTAAAGGTACCTACCCAATATGATTCAATACTATTTTAGATTCTGAGCGGAGCGATGAATGTACCTATTGATTTTACATTGATGTGTGTTTTATTTTATTTTTATTTTTATGTCTGTCATCCATTGGTGCAAATAGGGGGGGCTTTAGGGGCTAAGCCCCCCCAAAAAAATGTCCATAGCCCTCCCAAACATTTCCTACATTTTGTTTTAAGCTTATTCAATATTATCAAAGTAAGGTTCTATTAGCCCTATTAGCCCCCCCAAATCTCAAACGCTATTTGCGCCTATGCTGTCATCACAGTTTCGATTTTCTTCAACAGTATCTTGTTCGATGAGAAAGTGAATCTAGTTGGTGCATTGGGGTATTCATTGGGTACCTAATACTGTAATAGGGTCATATTACAGTATTTATTATAATATTAATTATTATTAATTTTAATATTTACATGTACTATAATAATTTATCGATTTTAAAATATTTAATTATCACCCCGCATTTATTATATTATAAATTTTTATTTTTTATATGTATTATAATGTATCGATTTTAATATCGATTCCGGCAGTGGCGTGCCCAGATATTTTAAAGGGGGGGGACAACTTTTTTTTTTTTTTAATTAACAAAAAAAGCGGGTACTGTAAATTTGAATTCAATGATAAATATCATGTGTGTAGGTTCTAAGCAGAGACGGTTTGGTAGGCTAGGATATTTTATATTATATTTATAGGTATTGTTATAATTATTATTTTAACGACCTCCAAAATCATATTAGAAGCTAATGGTTTTACAATGGTATTTATTAATTTATTTTTAGATTCTGAGTGGAACGATGAATGTATTGATTTTACAATGATGTGTGTTTTTTTATTTTTTTATTTTTTTTATTTTTTTATTTTTTTATTTTTTTTTATTTTTTTATTTTTTTTGTGTCTGTGTACACGATAAGTAGTCGAAATAATGCTACGATTTTCAGCTTCAGTATCTTGTTCGATCAGAAAGTGAATATCGTTGGTGCATTGGGGAGGTCAAAATTTAAATTTCCCAGTGGTTTTCAAAAGCGCCGGGAAAAACAAAAGAAAAATTAAGGAAAAACGGGAATTTTTACGCAAAATCGATTTTTCACAAAATTGAATTTGGTTTTTGGTGTAACTTTAAAAAAAATTACCGTAGATACATGAAATTTTGACTGAATGTTTATCTTAGCATCTTCTATACACCATAACATTTTCAAAATATTTTGATGTATTTTGAGCTCTTTACGGACATTTTTATTTTCCATTTTTTTTTTTTAGTTTTTTTTCTAAAAATATCAATAAAATTTTATTTGTTGGATAAAAAAGCTTGAAAATTTAATAGACGGCTCCTAGTATATTGTTTCAAAGGCAGATGAAAAATATTAAAAATCGTTAGTCACAGTTTTTTTTTTAAGCATTTAAAGTTCAAAAAATTACAAAATATGGAAAAATCACGAAAATTTGCAAATTATTTCGAGTAAGAAATTCATAAAAATTTTTCTTTTTAAATCTAAGATTTTAAAATGTAATACAAGATTCCTTATAGGATAATCTACCTTTACCAAAAAAAAAATGTCTATAAGAAACTCAAATTAAATTTTTATGGGCGTTTGAAATTCATATTTTTACAACATTTGATATTCACTCGATTTCTTACGTAACGATTTTCTTATTTTGTTGTAATTAAAAAACGAGTGACTGTAGAATCTTGAAAATTTCACTGAATGTTTATATTAGCATTTTATATATACGATAAAATTTTTAAAATAATTTGACTCTTTTTGAGCTGTTTACGGACATTGTAAGTTTTCAATTTTTTTAGTTTTTTTTTTCTATAAATATCAATAAAGTTTTATCTGTTGGGCCAAAAAGTGTATAAATTTAATACAAAGCTCCTGATATATTGTTACAATATCAGTTGAAAAATATTAAAAATACATAGGCACAATTTTTTTTTTATAAGCATTTAAAGATCAAATTTTGACAAAATTTATTAAATTTTAATTTGAAAAATTATTTTGTAGTTAAAAATTTATAAAATGTTCAATTTTTGTATCTAAGAATTGAAAATTTAAAAACAAGATTCCACGTAAGTAATTAATTCTGTTACCAAAAATCTAAAAAATACATTTACACAGTTTATTTTTATAGTCATTTTAAGTACAAATTTGGACGAAATTACATATTAAAAACCTAGGATAACTATTTTAGTTATTTTGTTGTGATTGTATAATATTATTCGTGGGTACTTGAAACTTCTAAAGTATACTATTATATATCTATGATTTTACCACGGTTTTTTGTTGATGTATAACGCGTTAGAAGTACCTAATAAATATTATGATATGATTAATTTGGAATTTATTATAGGTACCTAATATAATATTATGTCTTATACCTAGACTAACATACCGTCTCCGCTCAGAATCGTTTTACTTATACAATGATATTATATCATTGAATTCAAATTTAATACCATCCATTATACAGTGACCCACTTGTAACCTACTGTACAGCAGAGCGAAATCCACTTACCCACCTTTCATTTTTTGTATTTCTCAATAGTTATTTAATGCCAAGGGAAAAACCACCGACAAATTACGAAAAACTGCTAAAAATATGATTTTAATTTCTAACGCTTTGTATATCACCATAGAAACGAATAAAAAATAATATTATAATATTAATTCAACTTACAGGCTATAGGTAATAAATAATAACAATATAAAATAATATCCAGACCGACAAACCATCTCCGCTCAGAATCATTTTTCATATACAACGATATTACATCATTGAATTCAAGTTTAATACAATCCATTATACATTGTTCCACCTACTGTACAGCAGAGTGACATATGTCATCCACTTACCCGCATTTTAAATTTTAAGTCGAAATTAAAACTTCAAAAATATTTATAAAAAACTTGTGAATATGTATTTTTAATATTTAACTGGTATTGTAAAAATATATTTAGAGCTGTGCATTGGCGCATATATAGTCCCCCCCAGTTCAAAATCTAGTAATTAGTACTAATTTTTATATTCTGTGATACTAAGCAATATGACCTATGGGGGTGGGGGGGCTTGTGTTCCCCCCAAAAAATTAATCAATTTGCGCCTATGGAGCCCTGTATTACGGCCGTGATTATAATTATTATATTTTCAAGCTTTTTAACGAAACAAACAAAAATGTATATACTTTAAAAAATGTATTATATAAAAAAAAATACAACATAAGAAAATCGCTATATGAGAAATCGAGTGAATATCCAATGATGTTAAAATTTGAACTTCAAATACTCATAAAACTTTAATTTGACTTTCTGGTTAGATATTTAATAACTAAATAGCTGTAATAACTAATAAGTGGTTTTCTATAGTTCGGCAAAAATAAGGACAATAGGGGGGTATAACACCCACCCCCCCCCCTTATCACGTCACTGGATTCCGGTAAAAGGTGTTGGGGAAAAAGTTCATTCGGGAATTTTGATTCGAGAAAAATATCGGTAACCCATAATTAGTTCATACAGTGAACAAAAAACCCCTGCTTCTAATAGTGCCATATTTAGTCTATAGCTGTTAGCCCAAATATACACTGATCTAAAGAAATATTAATAATTAATTATTAATGTCCATAGCCCTCCCAAACATTTTGTTTTAAGCTTATTCAATATTATCAAAGTAAGGCCCTATTAGCCTCCCCCCAAATCTCAAACGCTATTTGCGCCTATGCGTGGTACCTACCTAAATACTATTGTTCTGTGCTAAATACAAGGTATGACCATGCATCAGGAGAAAATATTTATAAATAAAGTTATCGAGAACTGAGAAGATTATCATAATATCAGTTTATCACCAATTGACCAATTAAATTATACAAGAAGCCAGAAGGTACCTATATTTTGTCTTAAATGTAACCACAATTATTGTTTATACCACTACGAGAATAAGTGCACCAAAAAACATTGAATTTTTTCATTACACATTATTTTTTAACCAATATAAAATATAAGACATATTAATGTCAACTACCATTACCTTAGCCACCTAATAAAGAATCCAAATTTATGATATCGTAAAAAAATTAGCTGTGAATAAAATTTGTTTTCATAAATATAAATTAAAATTATTGTACTGAGAATATAAATTTGATTGACTAGAATTTTAGCTGGTGATTTGGGGTAACTATCTTTATTTGCATTCAAAATTACTATTACTTAGTAATTAGCAAATGCAATAATAAATTAATAATAAAATATTTACTCTCAAAATATATTTTGTTGAAATTGTAAACAATATAGTTATCGTTGTTTAAAAATAATAATTGATAAATCTAAATTATTTGCTCTACAGGAAACTAACTGTGACTACTTAATTATTTTTGTATTTGTAATATATATATTGATTGTGATAGGTATTTGCTTAAAAAGTCAAAATCGATAATATGTATTAATTAATACTGCGATTTGTATGATATTCATAAATTTAAATTTTCCACAACTTCCTTTTAGTATCCATACAAAAAAGTCTACCAAGCACACTACCATAGAGTGCAACTTTTCGTGAAAGCGACTGTAGGCGAGTGAAAATAACTGTTATACTTTTCAATTAAATACCTCCTCTACAGTAGGGTGACCATATGACTATTACATACCTAACCTGAGCATAGATGAGTACAAGATGCACTATGCACATATTCAATTGTATTTAAGATACTTGCATCGATGATACTGCTCAACCCTGTCATTAGGTATTAATAACAATATTAAAATATGTTTAATTAAATATATTTGAAGTAATAAAGCAATGTTATATTAGTTTATTCACGAAATACAATTTGAATCACAACGGGCTTAAGTTTTTATTTAATGTTTTCTATATAATGCATTTTACATTTTTTTTTATATAGGATCATTGGTATCATAATACACATTAGACAATCACTAAAAGTACTAAATTATAAATGTATAGTATAAGTTTACTGATTAAGTTATTGATCTAAGCAAAACTAATTTCTAATACAGCACATAAATTATACTTATATTTTTAACATAAACCATAATATTATTAAAAATTAAGTTAACACAATTTGGTGTTATGATTTATAAAACAGTTAAACAATGATATTGGATTTAATAATAAACTAACTTGCATCAAAAAATGCAAAATAATTAAGATTTTTTATTATTTATAATACTTACAAAAATATTCATTATGAATAAATAACTGAATAACTTTATTATAATTCTATTGTGGTCTATGATGAATAGTAATTATTTATTCCAATAATAATTTTATGTATGTACAAATCTGATAAAAAAAATTGTATGTAAACTAATACAAAATACTTCTTTATAGAAGGTATTAAAATTAAAACTAATTTTTAAATGTTTTTTTATAACTTTAATAATTGAAGATACTTTATAATAATAAAAATAATATTATAAAATACTTTAATTAAAATAAGGAGTTCATGGAAAAAAAAAGTATAACGTTTTAATTTTAATATCAGCTATGTGTATAGAAAATATTTTACTCTAAATACAATACAAACGTTTTTGTTTTAGTCTTATGTATATATTCTAGGTACTAGGTTTTTGCGAAGTTAAACACTTTTATAATATGATTATTGCAATTTTACTTGCTCAAATCATTATATTATGTTATAAATGAAATATGATACTTAATGTACAATAATTGAGCAACTAATACGGGTTGTCTAAGAAAAAGTAATGAACAAAAGATTAAAGATTTATCCTATCACAGGGCTTCATATTAAATCTTTAATTTTTCATTCAGTTAACATTTCTGTGACACCTATTTACAGGCGTATATCTTCAAAATTATGACAACTCAAAACAACATTAACTAAAAATTATTACTTAAATATTTAAAATTATTATGGACGATAAGAAAAGTATATAATAGGTAGGTATAAATAATATTGCCTATTGGGCTGTACGTTTTAGCTCCATTCCTATAAAAGTTATTTTGATCTGCGCCTGTATCTATACCAAATTAACATACTTATTATCAATGTCTGATTTGTTAAAATACAATATGCATAAAAATAGGTCTATTATTAAATATGAAAAAGTTTTTAAACATTTTAATATATTTTTATATTGATACGTGTTGTACAATAAATGGTGTTATCATTCCGAAGAGTATCCCACTACAAATGCCAGTGAGCAGCATAGCAGCTCCAAACATACCGGCAACGCCACTGTACCTTGGTTCAACACAGCTAAAAGTAACCATATTTTATTAGTATATAATTATTATTTATGTAATGCAGGTGATGGAACTTTTAATGGGAGTTGTATTAAAATAAAATAGGTCTTAAAAAGTGAGGCTCTATACGGCCAAATCAAGGCCTTCATCATAAGGTATAGCAGATTGTTATACAATCGTCCATCAATTGCTATTTCAAAGGCTTGTGAAATTAATATAAAAATAAGTGGTTAACTATATCTATAGACAACAGACATTCATCACAACTGAGAATCTAACATGTGAATACATTTTTTAAAAAAAAATAACCTGCTGATACTGAACCTGTATTATTAGTTATGTAATATTTTTAATTAATTGAAATTTAGTCAATACTAAAAGACAAATATTGTTTAATTTAAATATAGTTAAGTAATATAGCAATTATTTTTACCTTGGAGTATACATCATCGCTACAGAACTGTAATAACCACTAGATAATCCAAGGATTGCTCCTAATGCCCAAAATACATAATCATTTTCTATTAGTACTGGCATTACTCTTGTAACACCAATTGGGTGGTAATTACAAACCAAAAATAATGGAATAAGAATAACTCTCAGCACCACAGGAATAAAAAGCCATTTTGGCTTTGGCTAAAATGAAATAAATGAATAATATTTAATTTAATTTAATTAACTATTTAGGAAAAATGTAATTAATATTTACCCATGAAACCAATGTAGAAAGATATGTTCCAATAAGTGCGCATACATTGAATGTCAAAAAACACATTACACTGGTATAATATGTATCTCCAAAAATAAAATCTTTATTTGATGTTTTAATATCTATATCATAGAAGTAGTTACACAATTGCAAGTAATTATATACTATAGTTTGTTTAATAAATTATATTATACCTGAATGAACCGCTGGAAATATTGTAAGAGTAACAAAGAATACAAAAAATACATTAATTAACTGTGGACTGGCTTGTTTAAAAATACGCCAATAAGGAATTTTATCATCTTCTCCACCTTGTTTAGAATCTTGATTTTCAATTTGTCGTTGATAAATGAGTTCATGATACTTATAAAATCTCTACAAGCATACATACACAATTAAATAAATGTATTTTGATAGAATATTCATTATTCATACTCAAAAGTATAAATTACTTACATTTAATGGCAATGCAAAATATGTATCAAAACAGGCAAGCAACACAAAAAGTGCGGTGGTAAAATAATATATAGCAGCAGTTCGAGCATCTGGAGTAATTGAAATTGATGCAATGTTTGCGATAGATGTAAATGTACCACTTAAATTTGTACCAAGTACTACAGCACCAATATATTTTGTAGGGAGTTTAGCTGCCATTCCAAAAACTGAATTATTGTAAATACCATTTGCCATATTTAATAATACTATACTGCCCAGAGTTGACCAGAAAAATAAAGCTGGCATTTGAGAGGTATTAATCATGACCAATGCAACAGTAAAAACAAAACAAAGCACCTCGGTAAGAATAGACCATACAATTCGAGTTGTCAATTTTCCGCTGTAAATAAAATTATTAACAATTTGCTATACATATAGAGTGTAACAGATAGAACTGACTTTTGGAATAACTTTTGTGCTAATCAATATTTAAAATTTTTTTTTTATATATATATATTTATAGCCACTTGCACTACATGTGGAATAAAAAAAGGTATTTTATTTTTTAATACCGAAAATTAAATTAAATTTTTTTTGAATAAATTTAAAATAGCCAATTTGTGAATCTGATTATAAGAACGATTTGGATGGTAGAAACATTTATCTAAATCAAGTAGTTTATTTTTAGAATTTTTTTAAATATTAATATTTTTTTGATTAAATTAATTAGGAACGCAATAACTTTTTTAAAAATATTATTTTGGGAAATTTGCTAACATGAGTATATTTCTAAAACTATTTACTAATCCTATAATTTTATCAATTTTTGTCATTCGTTTAATTAGTATAATTTTTTTTTTTTTTTTTTTGTCAGTTCTTTCTGTTACAATCTGTATAATGAATATTTAATTTTATTCCTGATTTATTGAGAAGTTTAATTGTACACATATTTGATAAATTATTGTAATTTGTTATTTTCAGTTTTATAATATTATTTTTAATTATTTCTTATTTTATACATAACATTCATTTTAATATAATATTAATACTTTTTTGGTGGTTTGCTAACCTAACCTAGTCATTACAACTACTGAAAATTGGTGTAGTACGAGTTTTAAATACATTTTAAATATGAACAAATACACATTACGAATTAGATCATTTATCTTAAAAAAGGCAATTGATTGGATGTTAGTCTATACTCCATAGCAGCGGTCCCAACTAACCTTTAACAAATTTTGTGCGGCCCGCATAAAACCTGAATTTTACATACTAAAATCCAACATTTTACACTTGAGATAAGAACATAATATTTTTTTAATTCTTATAACTTACAATTATTGTCATTCAAAATGTATCTAGGAACTAGGAATCATTACATCCGGAAAAAATATGCTTTCGGTTAATATTATGCACAAATTTAAATTTACTGCGTACGAGTAGCAAATAATTTTCAAAAATATTATTTGAGCCTTTCCAAATTCCTAGTGGAGACGCTGCTCTATAGGGTTATATCATAGAGTAAAGAATATAAATAAAACTTGTATCTAAGATACTGGCTATACCTGATAGCAGTTTAACCTTTTTTAATGTTAAGTGTTTAAATATTATTATTATCGAATAATTATTTTAATTTGTTAAATTACTATAACAATATATAAGTGTTTAGACATTGTAAATATTTTAATTAAAAGTTATATCTAAGATTTGATTGAACCTAACCTAACCATATTTATTTTTAATTAATTAATTAATTTTTCTTTAACTATTTGTTTTATCTACATTAAATGTTAAAATAATATAAAATGATAACCTCTGGCTATTTGCCAACTACATTACACATAATCAATACTGCCATTTTTATAATTAATAATATTATTTATTAGGACCTCTCTGACATAATATTATTAATATGTACATTTAATCTTACCCTATTGGACAAAATATATTGAGCCAATTGAATAGAAGGCTAGGTAGCTGTGAGCCAATAGTCAAGTAAGCCATGAAAATAGATGCATAATGCAAATATTGACCTAAATAATCACTCCCCAACTTGTAATCCACAAAATACTAAAAAAAAAAAAAATATCTTTGTAAGTAATACTAATTAAAATTTTTCATTGGAAGTTTTAAAAATGTTTTATATTAAAAAAAATAACATTTTTTTTAAGTTTATTAGAAACTATTAACCTTTATGCAACCAAGCATAAGAGTTAATAAAAATGTATTATATATAATAGTACTGGGTTGCTAAAAAAGCTATTAAATGTTTAGAAACCCCTTAAACAATTTAACAGTCCCTTAACCACCAACTAGCACTTTTTATTAACAATTAAGTTAATCACATTTTTAATGCACACCAGTATTTCAATTTTTCAAACATAATAATACACTTTTAATTTTAGTATTGAATTTCTACTCACAGATTTTGCATTTATAAACATATTCCAAGGCATTAATATTCCTATTCCGTGTAAAACTAAGATCAAATACACAATATTCCATCTAGAACAATAAATAGGAAATAAACAATATTATTATTATTATTAATTTATATATTATATGTATATTATCATCTAAATTTATAAAAACAGTATAGCGACAAGTTTAATTTTATAAATGTTTATTTATTATTTATAAATAGAATTTTAATATCAGTATTAAGTTTAATCAGAATCTAAAATAAAAAGTTTCTACGAATTTACTTAAGTTTAGAAAGTATCATGACTATTTTTAATGAGTAAGATGATAAATACTAAATTACATAATAAACAATTATGTACATTCACAATGTCAATAGAAATGTCACAGGTATATGTAAATTTTATATCACCTGTCTTTTGGAGGGTCAGTCTCTAATACAGCGTCATCCATGCTGAATGTTTTAAAATTAAGTTCGTCGTTCGGTAAATTATTTTCTTCCCAAGCAGGAGTCAAACGTACTGGTACTTGCTCAGAAGCAACACTTGTAAATGAATTATGTTGAGTTGGTTGCACTAAAAAAAAATGCACAATTTGCATAAGTAAAAAGAATAAACGAGATAATTAATTTATAGAAATAAAAATACATGGTTATTATTGCTTTACTGATTAAACAATATATTATCAAATATATGGTATACATTATAATATTACTAGGTCTTTACCTCAATGTAAATTGTTTAAAATAAACTAAAATGACAAAATATACATTGCAGTATTAATATAACATAATTATTATTTCCAAAATATTTAATGTATCTTTGTAAGTATCTCATACATTTTTTGGGCATTGATTCATTTAAAATAATTTATAATACATTTTTATTCTTGAAAGTAATAAACAAATATCACAAGCAACCTTAGGCCATTTTTGGGAATTAAATATTTAAGTGTAATGTTATGTAATTTAATATTATGAAGTTAGCAAACATATTACTAATTCAATTAAGACTCAAAAGTTTAATAGTTTACCTGGGAATATATTCACAAATTCACAAAAAAGTATAATTATTATTATATTATATAAGTATAAAGTTGTACCGGACTTAAAATATTAATATTTAAAAACGAATTATACAAATATTTGTTTTAACTTTCAAAAATAAAAATGTATTATAAATTACAAATGAGAAATAAATATTGTTAATTGATGTTAGTATCTAGTGGTGTTACTTTTTGTTGTTTTTTTTACTTGTTAAAATGTGAAATAATTTTAAAATAATATTATGTCTTTGCCAAATCATAATATTTAAGCTTAATACATTTTATATCCGTTATTATTTGTTATTAAAAATGTTTATACTTACAAAAAATAATAACACTGAATCAAACAAAACGCAACTACAGGGGCATCGTGTTAAATCAAAAATATTATAACCAAACAAAAAGTGAGTATAAAGCTATATATGTTGAAGGTCACCACGCTTGAAAAGAATTTATTGAGGAGGGATATTGTCTGGAATGTGGAATTCAATTAAGGGTCAATCTGGTTCTCAATCACATAGTTTTATAAAACCACAGCGCTTCACATTGTTAAGCACTCGTATTCCAATTCAAATAATTATCACATTTTACTTAATACTTTAACGATTTTACACGTTCATTTTATTATTCAAATAAAACCAGACTATATTCTGGATTATTTTTAAAAGTAATTAAAAACACAGAAAATGTACGAAATTAAGTTAAGATTTAATAATAACTATTTAAAGGGTTTTACATGCTACGCAGAATTACGAAGCAATTAGGTATTTAATTTGTTTCTAGCTATTTAAAATTTAAACATTGATTTATCATGGTTAAAAACGATATTTAGAAATAATTATTGTGCCAAATAAATTATAGGACAATAAAAGATTTTGATTCACTTTGCAATTTTCCGAGAGGTTTGAACCGTTACGAGTTTCCTAGTACTCAAAAAGTATTAATATACTATTTTTTTTAACATATTGATATTTTTAAAATGTTTGTTAACTTGATTATGACTAAATAATGTTTAATGCCTAAAGGTATGTAAGGAAATCAACGCTCATTTTTTGTAGGCGGCTTACGCACGTGCAAGTCCCATTATTCAAATCATAAAACACGCATTCATATTTGTACCAGATGCGCAGAAACGTGATAAAACTTATTGCAGACATACCTAAATATTTTTATCATGATCTAGGTAATACAATATTAAATTCTTAGAACAATACCTACAAATTATGAAATACTAATTTGAACCAATACAATTTATATTTGTTGCAATAATAATAATACCTATCACCTATGTACAGTTAGGTTCGAATAGTTCGATAGGCGGATATAGCGACTTTTGTATAAGTTATAAACTGGTATTGTAGGGTGTATACAGAGTGATTCTTTCAAACAGTAAACACTCATTATCTCAATTCTTAATAAATATTGACGTTCGACAAAAATCATATTTTATATTTGTAATGTACCTTTTCAGAACGACTTAATTTAATATTCCTAAGCAGTCAAGCAGAATAATTTTGTGAGAATTTAGATTTATAAAACGAGTAGTTATAATTAGTTAAAACTTTATTAATATTAAATGTTTCGTTGAGGTTTATTATCCAATGTTCATATGATGCTATTCCACTGCACTCTACCATCTAAACTTCAAAATGTATAAATACATTATTATGAATATTTAAATAAATAGTTACTTTTATTCGGTTTACAGGTATATACATTTTCAGCTTAGGTAAATTAAATGAAAAATGTATGTTTATCATTCAAAAGACAGAATAATGATTATGAATATATATATATATTTTAAAATGTTTTAGAGAAAAGAATGAAGAAAAATACTTAAGAATGTAAAAATAATATATTCACAGATAATTTGTGTTTACTGTTAAAAAAAATTATCAACCAGTAGTATATAGATTAAATGCTATTCATAATTTACTAAAAAAGAATACAAGCTACTCACGATTTTTAACTGAAGTTAAAAAAAAACAGTATTACCACTTAATTTAAAAATAAATAAAACAACACTATCTTGAACCGGAACGGATAAATGTATTGTTTTTCCAGATTACACGTGTATCTTCTGCCGTTACAACTTCAAATGAAACTAAACTAACTCGATCGCAATTGTATTGACTAATAAGTGAAGGCGGCATTTATATATATTAAATGTAAGCGTTGATAAAGATATAATTTAATTTATTGTTGACCGTCTACCGGCTCTACAAATACGTAACTATTACTAACTTACAACAAGAAAATAATATTTAATATAATTTGTGATTTATAAATGCGTAGCTGATTATTGATAAATAAATAAACGAGTTTCAATTTTCATTATTATTACATAATATAGAATACAATAATTTTATCCGAAAATTACCGTCACAACGAAACTCTTAATTTATATTGCTCATACAATATAGAGTAATATTCTAATATATTAAGTTTTGATACCAAATTGGATTGACCTAAACGTATTCCTATGGTTTTTAATTTCATAAGAAATCTATTACTTGGCTTGATTAAAATACATAAAAATCCCCGTTGTATAATAATAATATTAAATACGTAAAAAATCTACATAATTTGTTTTAAATTAAGTTATATTTTTTTTTAGGTAAATAATGTATTAATTACGAAATGAAACAAAATAATTTACATAAAATAAATAATTACACCTTTTAATTAAATTTAACTAAAACTATAAAATATATATTTTTATTAATTTATTATTGTTATAATGCATTTAGGTAATTACTACAAATAATAAGACTCTCCTGACCTTAATTTGAAATAAATATTATAAGTTTATAATTAATAAACTACTTGTCCGAAATTTGATTTTTATACATCAAAACACGCTAAATAATATTCAGTTTCAGAATATGAAATAAAAAAATGCATATTGTTATTAAAAAAGTAAAATAAAAAAAAATTTTAAAGAAAAATTTTGTTTTAACGGATTTATGAAAAAAAAATTTTTATAAATCTTAGATAATATTTTTAGAAAATATCAGTGTCTTATATCAAATGGATCACCGCGTATTATAATTAGCAAGTATAACCATATGTTTTAATTTCGTCATTAAAAAAGTTAGACTATAAAATACGTTATACCAAAATGCCTTATTGCCTTAATGGATAGTAAAAATCTTGTTTTATATATTGTATACTACCTAATACTAATTTAATTAAAAACATTTATAATAATTACTCACTTCACATATTTTAGAAAAATGCAGACAAGTTTTTATTCAAAACATAAAGCAAAAAACACACTGATTTATTTTGTAGAAATATACTACTATACATATTTTGGTTATTTACACGCTGATACATCTGACTCGTAGAAAGCAGTAAAGTATAATGATTGTCACCTAACAACTTATAATTCCATTAGCAATACATGTTGTAACCTGACAACCTGTATATTTATTTTTTTAAATATCACCAACAAAACCCTCCAGAAATTAGGATATAATTAACGCAAGGTAAATAAGCATAAAAATTAAATAATATACATACCTAAAAAACGTTATCAAACCGAAGAACACAAATTTGATTGATAAAAAAAAGATAAAAAAGAAAGTGTTGGTAAAGTTCTTAGAAAAATATAATTTAGACAATTTAATGTAGTTAACAATTGTCAACCTTGATTATGACTGGAATTCTAAATAGGAAGGTAACATAGAAACTGCATTATCAACCTCGAATATCAATAATGATTAAACGACGAATCCGGTTTCTTTTCCATCTAGATAAGAAAATAAAATGTATCTTGTACTTATAACGTTACACACGTGTTATGGCTTATGATGTTTAATGTGTGTACTGAAAAATATATAAGTAGGCGCCTAGGCGAATTTTTGAAAAACCATTAACCCAACTTATTATCGACAACCATACGAAATTGAGTGACTTCGAATTTATATAGCAGTAAATACTAACTATAGTAAGCTAATACAATATACATATTACAATATGTCCTATTGTGAAATGTCATGACATAATATATTTTAAATATTATGTGCTGTATTCTTGAAAAAGCCTAAAATAATTGTATACATCGAAACCTAAACGAACAACCGTCGACTTGGCTAAAGTAATTATAAGCAAATTATCATGGTTATCTTTTTTTGATACACAGATTTTATCCGAAGAACACTTGTATAAAAAACTAAAAAAAACCAGACATCAGACATCAGTTACTGAAAACACTTAAATTCCATTATTCTATATCAGAGTAATCGTATTATGGACTATATGGTATACATACATCATACCGTTTAATACCAATATATGTCTATACAATTTTAGTTACATTATTTCTTGTCATCAGTCATCACTCATCACGAAAGGGTCCCCAAAAATGTTATAAAATAATATTTCTTTGTATCATTATACTATACATTGAAGGACATTTTAAATTTTAATGGATCCGATGTAGCATAATATAGAAAAACTTTTTTAAAAAATCTTTTAGAATTAACAACGTAAATTTATCCACTAGAAATGTATTTTATTTAATTCTGTTTGTAATATATATATAGAAACAAAAATAATACATAGTTGTAATGTGTATAATGTGCATATATAATACATTTATAATGTGTAAGTATAACTAATAATTATATTAAAAAACATAACTGTATAACAAGTAACAACACAACACGTCCAAGCCCATTGTTGAACTTGTTAAGTAAGCTAAATAGTATTTACTTACTCCAAAATTAAAATTACTGTAGAAGCAAGTTGCATGTTGGATAAAAAAAATATTTAAACAATTACTATAGAACTAGTCTTATAATTTATAGGAGATTTTATACATTGAGAACTATTGAAGAGTCCCTCAACTTGGATAAGAAATCATTTTGTGTTTTATAAAAATAGTTTCTTTATGATCGATAACTGTTTGAATAATATGCCATATTACATAATATGACGCCAGGTCATATTTCATAATAGGTACATCGTTCATTCGTACATATTAATATACAAAATACATGTATATTAACGATCTATCTATACGTGAGTAGTATAATATTGTAAATATTACAGCAGTTCAAAATTCGGTAGGATTTTTAAATGAATTAATTATAGCAGAGTAGCAGATATACATTTATAATTCAGTTCAGTTTTCAGTATCAATTTTTATTGTTGTAAATATCGTCCGACAATAACGGGGTAGATAAAAATAAAAGGTAATAAAGTAAAATCAGCTGTGATAATTTTTGCTGACAAGTGATAAGTGATAAACCAATAACATAACTTATTTTAAAAATGTAAGACGACCTGATCTAATCTAGGTAACAAATATGTACGAGTCAAAAGAGATTGATAATCACGTTAAAAAAAATACAAAAAACGCGAGATATAAATTAATGAATACTTACTTAGAATAGTTTATTGTTTACAAAACTATTAAAACATAGTTGGGTTTGGGGATATGTTATAATTTTAAAGCCACGTACCTAATAATTTAACTATACATTAATTTTAGTCTGTAGACATGCATTTATGAATATAAGTATAATTAGTAATTACTAATAAGTATTTAGGCACAAATATGAAATAAGTAATTATGAATTTTATAAAATATTTAATAAACTCAAAATTAAAAAAACATTTTATTGAATAGGATTTGGAAATTATTGCACAACAAATGTTTGAAATAACTATTTAGTTATCCATCATGCGAAAATGTAATTAAAATTACTGAAAATACTCTAAAATATGTAGCTTAAAATATAAGGAAAAATGTATTTTGCGTATATTTATATGAAAATATGCCTTAATATGATAATAATAATTGTTAAAAATGCTTAAATTTATCAAAAATACTTTTTTTTAGAATATTATAATGAAATAATATGCTAAGTAAAACTTCGTATTTAATTTCACCTCTACACAAAACAAATGTACCTAAATCATACGTAAAATAATCTCTCAGTTCTTACAATAATACAAATGCAACTATGTAAGTTCCAAATCCTACATAGAAATTACTAATGAGTATACATTTAAAGATAAAGCGCCATGTAGAGTCGTAGGGACCACATCAACCCTAAGGCCGGGGATATACACGTTTTTCGACGCGTTTCGTACGCCATAGCGGCCATCCCTAACACTATCCATTTCAGTGACCTACTGTACAACAGAGCGATACCAACTTCCCCACCTTTTTTTTTTGTTGAAAATCAACAATTTCAACGATTTCAAAATTAAAAACGATGGCATCCAAAAAAATTGGGCCAATTGTTGTAGACAAAATTCCATAACTGAAAATAAGCACAATCCCCTCCCATATCTTGATTGCATCACCATTCTCAGCGTCAAAAACTACAGAAGTATGAATAAAATAATAAGTTTTAAAAAACAGTGTCTCAATTACTCAACCATTACTCAATAATTTTTAAGTTATGTTATGTTCTTTAATATATTTATTTTATATATGTAATTAATACAAATATTTAAAATCAATGGTATAAGGTAAATTGTACACTGCAGTATGTCCATTATTTTTATTTTCTCATAGATATTAGCATTATTAAAACCTTCCTTTTTGGAGGAGCGACTTTCCTCCCACCCCCTCATAGACTCGATGATAGGACCCACACCACAGGACGAGCCTAGGAGCGTACAAATCATAAATCCGGGCCTTGAAATTCAACTTCAAACGCTTATAATATAATTGTGACTATATATTTTCAGATTTTTTTAGTTACTGTAATAATCACACTAATATGGAACCTAGAATTTTAAATAACAAGCTTTTTAACTATATTTTTTTTTCTTATTTCGAAGTTGCCACAAAACCAAATTTTTGAAAAAAGTTATGTATTTTTCTAATTTTAATGTTCTTTAAATTTGTTTAATGACAGTAAACATTTTTAATAACATATTCTGTAATAGAATATTCTTATTTATTTTATTCTGGGAATTTTAATTTATAAAAATCAAAGAACTGAACATCATAATATACTGTATTTTATAATACTTTCATAACTCCCTTCAACATTAAAATATGATCACTCTAATATCAAAAATAACAGTTATTACACAATTAATTGAAGGATTATTATGAATGTATATTATGTTATGAATTAGTAAGACAGGGTCAATAATATTATATGGGTACAACACCCTCTTAAAAATGCTTACTCGTTGAAACACATACATTTACAACAATAATTTAGAAACATAGTTGTTCATAAACGAACACATTATTATCATTATACACTATAGTATTAGTAATCTAGGGCTAAGAAGTTGATGCATTTTGCATTTTTTTTTAGAACTTTTTAGGCGATGCTCTCCTGGCAATAAAAGTATTTTATTAGCATGTGAATCTGAATAACTAATTTTTATATTGCATTTATTTGTGTTGATTACTTTTAAAGTAATTTTTTGACATTTTTAGGTCATTTTCCCAAATGTTTAGTCATTTTTACTGAATTCACATTAGTTCACTTCTTATTGTTTCTTGTCGACCATTATGCCGATAACTTAAATCTTGGAAATTACCACAGACTAAGTTAGTACCTATCCGATTTTATCTTACCGATTACATTTGTCCTTGTCGTATTGTAGTGAATATTATTATACCTACATTTTATTATTTTATTTCATTTTTTAAGGACATTTTTACCATATTTTGAGCAATTCAAAGCTTTGATAAATTTATATAGAATTTTACAGTAAAATAAAGTAAAATATTTTTAAAAAAATGTATTTTTGTTAGTTTAAAACTAATATTTGCAATTTTTTAGGTCATTTTTTAAGGAATTTTGTTGTCATTTTTGCATTTTTTTTAGGTAATTTTTTTATTGATTTTAAGGTCATCAACTTCCGAGCCCTAGTAATCATTAATCATGATTATTGATTCACATTACAAAACGATACATAACACTGGCACAAAATGCACTGTTTAAAATGTTTGACATCTCTATCAGTTTCACTCATGTGGTTTATAATATCTAGCTTACATCAATTTATAGTAAAATCACTAATATAAACATTTTATTGAATCTAATATTCTAATATATTAAACAAAATTAATGTGATACATTTTTTTATTAAAAAATTAACTATTTTTATTTTCTTGTGAGCTATTTTAAATTATTATTATAGAATATTTATTGGTACTTTATTAAGATTTAGAAAGTTCAATAAATGAACATCGTCTGAACATCTACTTAACAATTGTATGTTAATTAAGTATATTTTCAGTACTGTACACAATCTTTGCTATAAACCAATATAATTTTAAAACTAGAACATTTGCAAATAAATAGTTATCTAATACAATACTTGCTTTACTAGCTCCATAAAGAATGTACTAGTTTATTCTTATCTCTATATTCTTTTATACCTTCAAAACTTATCATAAGTCACAGTTAGTTTTTTATGAAAATGATAAATTAAATTTGTAATTTATATGTTTCAATGTTTAAATATTTAAATTAATACCTTTTATCTAATAAATGTGTGCAGTGATATAAATGATACTTATTAATTAAAATCTTAAAAAGAAAACAAGAACATGCAAAATAGCTCAAACATAGAAATAATTTTATGCATAATTTAGATAAGTTTATAACATATAGATTTTTTCAAATATTTTAAAGATTTTAACATTAAATAACTATATTGTCTAAATAATTGTACCAATGGTGTACTGGGTAAAAAAATTAGAGGTGGAGGGAGGGGGGTAGTAAAAATCTAGAGTACCCCTCAGAGTTTAAATATAATATGTTTATTCTTGCATCTATACCTTATTGTTTATTTTTGCACAATTCTAAAAGTAATTTTATAGTTTAGAAACAAACTGTAGGTACCCCCATATTGATAAATAATATTAAATACATAAGAGTTAATTTATAAAAAGGTGTACTGTTGTCAGACAGACAAATGTCAGGAAGTAAGTGCACCATTCCCACAAACACGCCACTCAATTGAAAACATAGGAGTGCGCACAGGGCTTGCCCCGAGATTTTTCAAGGGCCGAAGCGCCCTATGTCTCAAACATGCTTATCAGTACAGGAGAACTGGGGTATCACCAGGTCATCCTCATCCATGACAATACATAAAAAAAAATATGGTTAAATATTTCTAACTTTTAAAAGGGCTACACCGATGTTTATGATGCATCCAATATCAAATCATATTTTAAAAGTTAGCTCAGTACTTCAATCACCAAAATTAAATCTTTTGTTGGCAATTGATAATGTACGGTCTTTAACATTAAATCTTAAAAGTATGAGAAATGAAAATAAAGAATTTGAAAATATTTTTGAACAAGCAGTTGCTTTATGTAAAAAACATAAAATAATTGTTCCAGACGTTATTCGTAGAAAAGTATCGACTCAAATTGATAACAAATCTAAATCTCAATTTTTTTTTAAAAAATAAATTAAATAAAATGAAGATATCGGTTTATTATGAACTACTTGATGATTTATTATCGGCAATGGATTCAAGATTCAATCAAGAAACTTTAAGCTTAATTGAAGCCATTGCTAGTCTGCTACACATGGAAATAAAACCTGAAATGATTGATGTTTTGGCTAAGTTCTTAAATACATCAAGTACAGATCTAAAAACTGAAATAAACCTTTTAAAACATTTGCCAAAATCTGATAAACCTAATGGTATATCTAGTGAGTCCATTTATTTGTGGCTTGATTGGCTGAAAACTAATAGTATTTCTACCTACAGTTGTTTTTATAAAACCTTACAATTATTTACTATTATCCCAGTCACAAGTTGTACATGCAAACAAGTCTTTTCCAAAATGACAATTGTAAAATCAAAACTTAGAAGTACGATGAAACAGGAACAATTAGATTTGTAACTGTTACTATTCACCGAACAAGAGTTGACAAGTGAGATAAACTTGGATTCTGTCATCGATGAGTTCAATACTTTAGAAAATAGATGTATGAATCTGTAAATATTATATACTAACCAGTAACCAATAATAATTAATAAATAAGTTATAATATAAAAAATGTGACTTGTTTCTGATCTATTTTTTTATAATATCTATACTATACTCTGTCTATGTGTGTATAATGTATAATTCAAATTTTCCACGGGCACGCCCCTAACTTAATGTCTGCGCACGCCTATGATTGAAAAATAAAGCCTTATAATCTATGTTCATATTATTGTTTAAACCTCAGGAGGTCTGCAATTAATTCAGGAACAGCTCAATAAAAGTATACCATCTCAAAATCATAAATTCACCTTAGTACTCTACTATAATTAATATTTAATATATTAACTAAATAAATACCTAATTTACAATATGTAAGTGCTTTACAAAGTTTTAAATGAAAGAGTAATATTTATTGTATAAGAGGTTTAAATCAATCTCAATTTTAATTTTTTTATACTAGTTTTTTGAATGATAAACTAGTTGCCAATATATTATATAAATGCTTGAAACATAATGATAAAACAAGATTGATCGCTTATGTTACATAATACTTATTACTTGAGCTCGAAAGTTATAGGAGGTAAAGAAGGCAAACTATGTATAATACAATTTTTAATTATCCCAAATATTGAATCTAGTATGGAAGACAAAGGTCTGTTGTATGTATAAAAAATATTATTTATTATGCATACTTCTATTTTTAACAGTTAATTATTAAGTGGATAATTTTTATGAAAATGTTGATATACCTAATTGAAAATGCAAATGATATTATTCTTTCAAAATGGTTTTGCAAAAGCATAAAATACATGTAATATTGTACCTATTAACTTTAAATAGTACTACTACTTATAAGAAATTAATTTATAGTTTGGTCTGTTATAAATGAATCTAAGTCAAAATATCCAGAATTATCTGTTTTTCCAAAAATAAGTGCATTCAACTTTACTTTTTAATAAAGTTAGCTCAAATATCAAATCATTTAATTATAAAAATATACTTAATATATAATAATAATATAAATATAAATATATTATATAAATTACGTTAATAGAAATACTATCACAAAATATACTGCACACACATTGATTAGTCAAATAATATAAAACAAAATGTAAAAGAATTTGTTTTTATAAATACAGTATACACACAATAAAATAAAATATCAAATAATTTGCTAAAAAAATAACTACACAATTTTAGAAAAATGTTTTTAAAAAAAAGAAAAATGTATTATATTTTCTAATAAAATTAGAAATAGCATTTAAACAATTTGGAATGTCCCTACTTAATTCATAAATTTTGTGACATTGATTTCCCCTGTGTTTTGGGATATGATCAAAAGTGTTGATTTGTGGTTCAGAATAGTCCAATACAGTTGGTAATTATCCTGGACATTTTAATACATTTTATTTTACGCAGCGCCTTGACATTTTTTTGATACCTTACTATTTTATAGTATACATGTGCCCTTTAATAAGGCTTTTAAACCGCCTTTGTTTCATTTTTTTACTTCCATTTATTAATACAATAATGATGTATTATAGATTTAAAGGTAACAATAACTGTTATTTGTCGGAGTTTGCAAACCAGACACTAAATATAGGTAATAATGTATGTACGATATGGCTGAATAGGTACAATATAATAAAACCTAATAAATAATAATCCGATAAAATTATTATAGTCACTCACACTTGTCGAAACGACAAGATACATAATATTATGGCATGAAGTCTTGAGAAATTTCCAGGTTCAAGTACAATTATTATTATATATTATTACATTTTAATTTTAATTTTATCGTAGGTGTGTGAATGTTACTGCGGGTCGATCCATGAGCTAAGCTTTGTTATATTATCTTATATTATATAATATATTGTAATTTATTTTTAATTATTATTATAGCTTTCAACAACAATACAAGCTCAACTCAGGGGTGGATTGGTTGAGATATAGAAATATATCGGAACCGGATTAGTTCCTAGTCCCTAGATCCCTTTCTATTTTAGGTACTGGTCTAGTTGACCCCCGCCAAGAAAATATTACCTCTGCTAGTCAGGTTTAGTTGACGCCCGCCACTTAAATCTCTCGTGTTTTCGATGTTCTAGTCAATAATCATTAATTATAATAATATTATAACTTAATAATCCATAAAAAAAGTTAGAAAATGATTTAAATCATTTATCATACATTAATTCGGTATTTATAGATACAAAATATATATTATTCACATATAAGACATAATAATGCAGAAAATAATAAAAAATTATGCAGGTGGCCAAAATGCTGCTATGTCACTCAAAATGTTATTAAATGGATCACGGCCGTTTAATTTACTTTGCCACATAAACTCTAACAAATAAGAATCTAGGAAGTTTCTCTTAGTCCCTCTTCGTTTCTTGTTGCCTCATTAAGCACTTCCCAACATCTTCTCAACATTCTGTGAGTGAGGTCCATTTGTAGGATCCACAAATTTATACTTGTGGTTTACTGTTGAGTGAGTATAAAGGCCGGTTTGTTGAATATTATTATAGGCTCGCCAGAAATCATAAACAATGGTCGATCCAACTCGTATACGTTCCCAAATTTTTGGCAATAACATATTTTCCAACCGATCGGGTACACATACAACAAAGCACTAATTGCTCTCACGACATATGCCACCAAATACCCATTGCTGCGGTAGTATTGACCAGCGTTATTTTTTTCCTCTGACAAACAAATTCATCGAAAACATTGAAAACACGAGAGATTTAAGTGGAGGGCGTCAACTAACTGTCTAAATCTGAGTGGTGGGGAGAATATTATTTTGGCGGGGGTTTACTATACCAGTACCCTATTTTATTACACATTTTTCTACCTTTAGAATTTTATTCGTTGGGTCAAAATGCTTAAAAATTATTTTACATTTTAACTATACATTTTATTTTATGTTATTTGAGTATTTGAATAATGTTTAAGGAGTATATTTTGTGATATTATTGCTACAACTGAGCTAGTTAAATAATTTGATATTTAAGTTAATTTTATTAGAAAGTTAAGTGTAATCCGCTTATTTTTGGAAAAATTGATAAATTTGGGTATTTTGACCACTGGATATTTTGACCTATTACTGTTATAAATAGCAGCTAGGAAGCATACAGAAAACCATGCAAATCCTACAACTTTTAGAGTCCTAACTATTACCTACTACAGCAAAATATGAATTACACAACTTTTTTAAATAATTTTTTTCTTCTAAATATAATTATAAATAAATATACGAACATAAAAAAAATATAACTATAAAAATCATATTAACCTTTTGAATTCATAGTTGAATTCATGGATAGTAAAGTATTGCCATTTTTTACTAAATTTTCTTGCAAAAGTAAGTGATCTTCTCCACCGGTCTTTAACCGTTGATCATTAGTATTCGTTCTTAAACTCATTTTTAAAAATTTTCTGTGTTCCTGTTAAAATTAATTGTGTATATAAATTAATATATTATTTTATTGTTATTAAAAATGAAAGTTTTACCTTATAATAAAAATAATAATCAGTAATTCAGACTTCAGGGTATACCTAGTCACTAAACGGTCGTTAGTGAACTAAGAGAACAGATTTATTTTAATGTAGAAATGTAGCAAGTACTTGAAAACAAAATGTAATTCATATCGATAACTACATTGTATTTACACTTAAGACTAAGAAGTTAGAGTTTGAACTTCACAATGACGTTTATTTTGTTAGAATTTAAATCTTGAAACACGAAGCGGAGTGGGAGATAAAAAAATGTTGAAATGGCACCTTCTTCACGTGTTGAGGTTAAATTGTAAACAAACCACGGTTCGGGTTCCAAATTAATTTTTGATTATTCCATGAACCAACGGGCAACGACATCGCGTTTCATCATACGTCCAGGACTGGAAACCAGGAAACGAACTATGTTAATCTGGACCCATCACCCATCACCCATAGTACAATAGTACATATTATTATTATTTATTTACCATGACAAATTAAGTTGCCATATTATTTACTATTTAGTTTTAGCACAGAATAGATTAATTAATTTTAGTAGACAGTAGTTACTAGTTAGTACCATGTTAGTACTACGTTGTAGTGAGTAGTGACTACTGACTAGTGTTGTACGTGGTTACTAAGGGCCCTAGCCACTTACTACTTTGAACTTTGTAACCATAGTTTGATAAGTTTGATTACAGAAACAGAATTTCAGAGCACGGAATATGGATCCATAAACCTTAGCAGATGGCCAGTGGTCACCCAATGGGCAATGGGCACTGACCATAGAATATATATTAGACTCACTAGCACTCCACCATCCATTGACCCACAAATTAGGTATACTTGTCTATGCCTACAATAATTCGATATAAATTTAAAATGTTTTCGTTAATAATACTTTTACATAATATTATGATTTATTGATTAACCCATGGTTGAAGTATTTCAACCATGTATGTAGATTGTAGGTACAGCACTACAAGTTTATTACGTAGGCTTATAATATTATTATGTAATGAGAAATGACTAATGACCAATGAACATAATATATGTTATACATTTATAATTATTTTTTGATTCGGCCAGTGTAATTATTACTATTTACTATTTAGTTATTACTTGTTAGTTGACATTTGAAAATTGAAACGTTAGTAGGTACTTGGTCGTTATTACAATATAAACTATTGGGTATTATCACTATAAACGTTTGTGACTGGCTATAGTGGTTTAAAAGATCCCTGCAGTTAGTAGTGCCAATATAAAGCGTCGTAGTCGTAGTGGCATGGGACATGGGTAGTAAGTACTAATATTGGTAATAGAAAAAAAAAGACAACGGAAAAAAAAGGAGACGACACATTTGATATTTAAATTGGTACCTATTAAAATTGATAAACTTTTAATAAGTCAAGATTTAATTGAATAACATGCTACCTATAAACATTTTTTTATTACAAAAATATACGTAAAATATAAGTGATTATTTTGTGGATTAGCCCTCTCGTGTTCTAATCTCCTTCAACCGACCATACCAAAACCCACAAAATTAAACATTTACTCATGTGTAATACGAAAATTAAAAGTTTTTATGTCATTCGTTAAATTTGTATTTAACTATTAGGTACTTAATAAGTTATTACATGAAACTATGAAAGTACACACTACACTACTATAATTAACATCGAACGCACAAATAATCAAACTGATGTTTCAATAAAGGATTTTCAAAATTGGTAATCCAAAAACGCCCTTCTATTTGTAAACTGATAAAAAAAATTGACACTGGTCCCTGAAAAAAAACTAAAAAGGCATATTATGAAAAATGCAATTTAATTTTTAAAAATGCAGGTAAATGGATGTCGCTCTGCTGTAGAGTATGTTACAAATAGGTCACTGTAATGGATGTTGCTAAAAAATTATTTTGAGCGTACTGTATTACTAAGTACCTATGAATTATAATGATATTATTGCGATTAAAGTAATTTATTTTACTATTAGGAATTAGTAAAAAGGTAAGTTTAAATTCATTTTTGTCAAAAAAATTATATTGTGTATATAAAAATATATAATACTGTACTCTAAAAGTTTCATATATCCACGAATAATATTTTTAAATTACAACAAAAATCCTAACTACAATTGTTATTCTTGGTTTCAATATAAAATTTCATCCAAATTTGTACTTATGGCACTACAAAATAACTATGTTTATATTTTTTTTTAGATTTTTTGGTTAAAGTACTTTTTTTATAATCTATAATCTATAACTAATAACAACTTTTGAGGAAGCTTGTATTACATTTTCAAGTTTTTTGTCATAACAAAAATTATTTATCGACAATAATAAATTGTATAAAAACTAACAAAATTGAAATTTCTCATGCTCATCGCCTATAAATAGTTCAAAAAGAGTAAACATTTTTCAAAGTTTTATCTTATATGAAAATTGGTCATAGAAACATTTTGTGAAAATTTACTGTATCTACAGTTATTTTTTCGAGTTACTACAGTTACTACAACAAAATACTTCACTGCATGGGCAGGGCTGCTAGCACGCACGCAGCATGCACTGCTCCTGCGGGTCCGACACCGCAGAACACACTCTATTCCGTTTCCAGAACTGGGATGGCCTTCGAGCCGAGTTCTGCGATCGCTTGTGGGCCCTATCGTGGACGCGTCAGGCGACTGAGGCTGCTGATGACTAGTCAGTCACGCACGGGAATCGAGAGTGGCTGGCTTAGGCCGGTCCCGAGGTGGCATTTCAGTACGGAAAGTCTAGGACGGCTGGATAAGCCGGTCTGAGAAGAGGACCAACTGAACTCGATGTCTAGGGTGACTGACTTAGATCGGCCCAAAAACACTATAATACAACATAACTAGGTACTTATAAATAATCTCTGTGAAGGAATAAGGCGGGACATGTGCCATTATTGTTAATGAATGTAAATACTCGTGACTCTATGGTCTATGCATACATACCAGCGCTGCTGAGGAAAGTATAGATCCTGGCCCATGACGACATATCAAAGTTGTACAAATTATTGATTTTAATAAACGAGGCTGCGTGGGGGTTAAGCCATATGTAAAAACAGTCGGCCCCATTTAGTGATGCCACAAGGAAAAAAAGTAGGTGACTGATGACACACAAAAAAAACGCATATCATAAAATCAATACATTCATCTTTCCGCACAGAATCTAAAATTAGTAAGTAAATATTATTTGGTCGAAAATATTTGGTATTAAATTCTATATAATAAAATACAACTATTTTACCATTTTGCCTACAAAAATTCAGTCAACAGATAACAGTTCAAACTTCAAAATATGTGGATACCTATAGGCTATAATTCATAGCATACACATATTATCTAAAATAACTAAAATACCTACCAACTACCAACCTATATTTTAAATTATAGTAAAGATATTAGTCCTAGCAAATAATTACATTAGTTAATAATTATTTATCAATTTATGGTGGCCGTCAACCTTAGTAATCGCACAGATATAGTAGGTAAATGTTATTCAACCTACATTTTACCTACATTATTGGTTCTACACGTCTATATAGCTTTATTTCTTATACAAAAGCAACAATATAGCTATTTTAAATTTTCCAAAAAAATGTACAAAACGTATTTACTTTAATTAATATAGCACCTATTATTTACCTACATAATAATTAATATGTTATAATATATTATATTATGCTGTTTTATTTTAAAAACTATAAATGGTTATTTTTAAGATACCTCTATTTGAATTATAAATCATATAGTTTAAACTTAAAACTTGAAATAGTTGAAATGATAATTTCCATGCATAAGTGTATATAACAATATTTGATACTTAAAAATATAATGATAGATAATAATTCATGTTAACAATTGTAAGGTATTTATATTATATAATATATATTTTATGAATAACGGTAAAAAAAGTCCTAAGCATAAAAATTCCGCAGTAGATAAGTCCTAAGACTAAAAATTCCGGAGTAAAAAAGTCTGACATATATATACAGGGTGATTCTTTTATCAAACAACACTCATTATTTCAAAAAGTGTAAGTTTTTTTGAAAATATTTTTTTACATACTTTCAAGTCGCTTATAAAACAACGTTTTTCTTAAAAAATTATATTTTTAAATATTTTTTATCCTTATAATTTTTTAAGTTTTTTACTTTTTTGAATGACAACATAGGGTTTTAATTTTTTATTCCAAAGCAGAATATTTTTCTTAATATTTTGATACATGAAAATCGAAATCGGGACGAGTAGTTTATGAGTTATAAATATTCAAAGTTTGATGAGCGGA
>NC_042495.1:76379709-76441520 GCF_005508785.2 Acyrthosiphon pisum | reverse complement strand
TCCGCTCATCTAAACTTTGAATATTTATAACTCATAAACTACTCGTCCCGATTTCGATTTTCATGTATCAAAATATTAAGAAAAATATTCTGCTTTGGAATAAAAAATTAAAACCCTATGTTGTCATTCAAAAAAGTAAAAAACTTAAAAAATATTACACTTTTTGAAATAATGAGTTTTGTTTGATAAAAGAATCACCCGGTATACCGCGTGACCACGCGGTCCACATGGTGCACTATACTCCGGCCCACGAGAGTCCATACGTAAACCACGCATTCATATAGTAATACGTGACGTCTGTTTTCTCCCACCATGATGCCATTCCCACTATTCGGCAACGTGCCGCTGCGCAGTGACGGACGCGTTTTGACATATGGACTCTCGTGGGCCGGAGTATAGCTATTACTAAAAAGCAGGTAAATGGATGTCGCTCTGCTGTACAGTATGTTACAAGTAGGTCACTGTAATGGATATTGCTAAATTTGAATTTAATAATATAAAATCATTGTATACGAAAAATGATTCTGAGCATATTAGTCAGTACCCGATAAATATTTTTAATGAATAGGTAACAATAGTTAAAACAATATTTTTTTTAAAAAGATGGGCAAGTGGCGGTCGCTCTGCTGTACAGTAGATTACAAGTGGGTTACTCAAATGGATGGTATTCTAATTGAATTTAATGATATAATATCATTATTGTATACGAAAAACGATTTTACTAAGTATATTTGATAATATTAATGTGAATAAATTAATTTATATTTAACCTATTTACATGAAATTATGTTTTATATTTTTAATCCTTAGATATAAAAGTTGAACATTACTTCATTTCATTACTATAAATACTTTTAAAAATTAATTGTGACTTTGTATTTTTAATATTTTTCAACTACCTTTGTAACAATATATTAGCAGTCTTGTATAAAATTTTCAAGTTTTTTGACCCAACGAATAACATTTTTGTGACATCTATAGAAAATAAATCTAAAAAAATTGGAAACTGAAAATGTCCGTAAACAGCTCAAAACATGTAGGTAAACATATATTGGAAATTGTATGGTGTATAGAAAATGGTAACATAAACATTCAGTGAAAGTTTCATATATTAGTATATTACGGTCATTTGTTTTAGAATTACACCAAAAACCAAAATCAATTTTGTCGAAAACCTGATTTGCGTAAAAATTCCCGTTTTTCCTTAATTTTTATTTTGTTTTTTCTTGCTTTTTTTTCGCTTTTGAAAATTATTGGGAATTTTAAATTTTGACCTACCTAATGCACCAACTAGATTCACCTTCCCATCCAACAAGATTCTATTGAAGAAAATCGAAGTAGTTTTACTGCACCAAACGATGACGACAGACAAAAAAAAACACACATCATTTACCTCATTATATGTACCGGACTTTTTTACCACGGACTTTTTGGTAGTATACCATATATTATACATGTGTGTCGTGTGTGTGAATTGTAAAGGTTTTATACTGCTAATGCAACATTTATTAAATCAAAATATAAGAAAAAAATAATTGTCTTTGATTTTTAGTTGTTTCAACTTATTTGATACAAAATATTTTGATCATATAATATCATGTAAATTGGCGGAAGCGGGAATAATAGATTATTAGATTAATTACCTTTTTAAATATTGGTGGAAACAGGAATTGCCCTCCTACAACTTAAAAGACAATATTATGACAGTGTTTGGAAGGAACGAGTTCCAAATAGAAGTAGGAACGGACTCCTTTTTTTCAAGGAAAAATAACAACATTTTTCGTTCCTTTCTAGTTCCAATAATTTACACAGATACATGGGATCCGTGTGAAGGGGGGCTCGGGGGCTACAGCCCCCCATGAGCTTGGTATAGCGGAGCTCGGCCCCCACGGCCTCACGGTTCTTATATTATAAAATAAGTCATAATAGTCATAACAAATAAATTAAGAAAGTCTTGAAGCTAATGAAAAACGATGATGCACTTCGTCAAATGTTACCAGGTTTTAACAAAGTATTATGCATAATGTTAGTTATATCAGTGTCATCATGTACTTCAGAAAGATCATTTTCTGCCCTTCGCAGACTTAAGACATACATCAGGAGTACAATGAGTCAAACACGGTTGAATGATATTTTCATTCATCTTGTTCACCATGATGAAGAAATAAATGTAGAAACTGTCGCAAACCAATTCATCAACATTTCCAAAGTGCGGAAAAATACATTTTCTTTATAAAATGTGTAAATTTCAAAATAAATTGGTATTTTTTAATTTTTGTCTTATGATTTTTTATGATAATACTATTATAATTTTATAACATACAAAACAACAAATAACTACATTTTAATAGTTAATTGCTTAACGAAAATATTTATGTAAAATTTCAGTAAAAGTGTTCATAAAATAGTGAGCCCCCCATGATATTTTTAAAACCTGGCGCCTATGCACAGATATGTAAATAATTGAAATTAAGATACATATTTTTTAATGCATATATAATGTATATTGCC
Organism: Acyrthosiphon pisum; assembly: GCF_005508785.2. Classification (NCBI taxonomy): domain Eukaryota; kingdom Metazoa; phylum Arthropoda; class Insecta; order Hemiptera; family Aphididae; genus Acyrthosiphon; species Acyrthosiphon pisum. The sequence continues at coordinate 76,439,009 of NC_042495.1, read as the reverse complement.
GATTAGTGATCGTTATCGAGTATCTATACTTTAATCGTTACTCATTAGTCATTAGTAACTTTATTAATATTTCTTAAAGTTATAAGTTATAATTTATATAGACATGACTACATGAGTTATAATTATTATTATAACAATAAACGATACGACAGTCGATATACGTTAGCCAACAATTTAATTTTGAAGAAAATCTCAAACTAGAATTATAAAATATGTAGGTACTTGTAGGTACCTATATATTATAAATTATAATGAAAAATTAAAGAAGTATGCATATGAAAAAAAAACATTAATGATTAAATAAGAATTTTTATTTTATTTGGAACTAAAGAAGGAACTCGTTCATTTTCCAAAGGAATGAAATACGAATTAGTTTTTTTTTAAGGAACGAGGAACGGAACGAATTTCTTTTTTTTATAAAAAGGACGAGGAACGGAACGAATTTTTTTTTTATAAGGAACTTGACATACACTGCAATATGATATAGCAATATAATATATGTTGTAGGTAAGTTTAAATTTATAACTTATAACTTATAAGTTATACATAAATCAACATAATACTGGTTTTAAGTACCTATGAATTAGATATCTATACAACATTAGATATACATATACAATTAAGATATCTTAATTCATGGTTTCAGGTGTTATAAATGTGAGTAGGTATGCGTATGGTATAGCGGCATGCTGTATAGGTAGCTCAAATTTAAAAACTTTTTTTATTTTTATTATTATAAGTTTTATAAGTAGTTTGACAAATGTCAAATACTATATATCAAATAGGTAAAAGTCCCGGAAATAACAGCCAACAGGTATATCCGTTATCCGCATACTGTATATAGGCATGAAAATAAAAAGGGTAATTTATTATAGACTAGTACCTACACCATACATGTCCCGATTTAATTTGCGAAAATTGATCCATCAGTCTACTACTATAAGTAGGTACTAAATATCAAATTTTGCCCAAATTTGTACTTAAAATGTTTTTTAGTTACATTGATTTAAATTGTCAATCCTTAGCAACAAAAATTGAACAAAAAAAATTGAACAATTTATAAATTAACGTGAATTTGACGAACTTTGCCAAAATCGTTAAAATTTTTTATTGCTTTGTAAACTTAATACTAGAAGGGTAAAACAGGGTCTAAACAGGTATATTAAAAGAAATGTTTGTCGGAAACTTACTTACATTCAGTGGCGGGCTGAACTTCAATTTTAAATGACGCATTTTCATAATTATGTACTTACCACCACCACCACCACCACCACCATCCTATTTTAACTTATAACAAAATTATGATGTTAATAAAATGTGATCAAAAGAGCCAAGAGGTCAGGCTTTAGCATGTAATTTTGCGCCACAGTCACGGGGTGGCATCACTCCCTTTGAAAAGTTGACGCAACTGCGACAAAATTGACCACTTCGGTTCGCTACTGCTTACATTGTTAATGAGCGTTTAAAATTCAAATTTGGTATATATTACCAAAACGACAATATTATAATTTATAAATTATTAAGTATATGCAATGCTGACACACCGCGGTCTCCGCTCAGAATAGTTTTTCGTATAATCATATTCATTGATTCATCATTGAATTCAAATTTAACACATCCATTACCTAAGCTCAGCAGCCGGGCCAAAGGCGTTATTTAGAGTAAAATTGTGGGGTAGCGAGCATCTATAATAGGATAATATGTTTTATTTAATTTGTTTAATGAAGCCTAAAGAGCAATTAATGGATACAATTGGTAGGGAGTAGCAATCGCTGAGGCGTCAACCTATATGTGCAGGGTAGTACCCACTCGATCAACTTTTATATAAGTACACTCAATTTCTATATTTTATCATTGAACTGTTGAGAAATAATAAATCTCTGTTAAAACCTATAATAAAAACAATTTATGTAAGGTACTTGTATTATAATAACTATTAATATATAATATATATAGGTAGAACACTATATAACTGTCAAGGGTGGGCATAATCTCACCCCTTTGAATCTACCAATGATTATATTTATTATTTTTATTTTTATAGGATATTTAAACTATAAATATTTTATTGTTTGAGCTATACCTAGTTGACTAACATGTAAAATTATGTTGACTTTAAGTACCTTGATATTATTTTAATGAAGAGTATCAATCATATACATTCATAAATCATAAGTCGTAATAACAAAATATACCAATTTATATAGGTAATAGTAATACCTGCCTAAACTAGTGTAATTATTATGTATTACCTGCACTTCTATCTAGATCACTCTAGATCACGTGATCTAAGTACTTTTTAATTAATTTTTTTAATCCATTATGTTCTTACAAGATAAGTTGACTATACACGACAATAGTTTAGATAATATTTATAATTTAATTTGTTAAATATTTTTTATATACCTATACGATTCATAATATTTGTTTACAGCTATAAACCAGTTAACACTTTTTTGGTTACGCGAGTACAATCATTTTTGGATTATAGCTTTGATACGTTACCAATGTTACTATATTAAAAATACTTAGGTACCTATATATAAAAATAGCTGACGCATTAAAACAAATATTTAAGAACGCACAATAAATGTCGACAGTTGATTTATGAAATAAATACATAGACTACTATACCTACCTGTATTTAATAATAATCGAATAATAATATATGAACTAGATACCTAATCAAGCGGCATTTCTTTATATGTGTTAATTAAATATTACTCAGGATTATAGTACCAACCACCAAGATCAAGGTTAACAGTTTAAATAGGTACCTCCAAAATGAGTACAAATCATATAATAATAAACTATAAACAAATATTAACTATTTAGTACGAATAATATATATATATATATATATATATACATATGACAGACGCGATTGATGATTGTGAACTTAATCATTTTTACCAAGTACTTAAACCAGTAATGATCTAAATTAATTATTGTATATTAATTTTATATCAATGCATCATACATTCATACCAAGGTCCAAGTTATACTGAGAAATAACATAATGTATAATAGGTAACACACCACGTCTTGACACCGTGACTTCTAAGTTCTAATTGTATATCGTTTCCACATAACTACATGCGTATATATATATATATATATATATATACGTACATGACCACTTCCCACATTATATTTTGATCCTTCTTTTTGAACCAGGGATCGCCCACTCCCCATCATAATCAGTCCACCCCTGAAAGTCCTCGGAAAACTAATCAAAATATAATCTATTTATTAATTAGCAATCAATGTGAAATACATTTTTTATTTCATCATTAATAAAAAATGGTCGGCAAGTGGGGACCGTTCTGTTGTACCTACGATAGGTGTCGTTAAATTAGAATCTAATGATATAAAATCATTATATGCAAAAAACGATTCTGAGCGAAGAGCCGAAGACCGCCCGTAAGCCTATATTACTATAAAGTACCTACTACCTATAAGTAAAATATGTTATGATATTATTGCTATTAAAATAAGTAACTTATTTAATTATTAGTAAAAGTGTAAACAGTAGTTTTTCATTTATTTTTGCCGATAACATTTCTTTTGATATAGGTACGAGGTACCTAGATTCAAGTACCTACCCAAATTATATAACATGATAAATTACTTACCTAATTTAAACATCAAATATCGTACAAATTTTAACAAAAAAAATCTATAAAAAAAATTTGTTTGGTTACAGTATGAACTATTTGTGAGAATGAGATGCAGTTTTAAATTGAAAAAAAAATCGAAAATTTGTCATAGATATAATTGTTACTTAATAGCTCAAAAAGAGTCAAAATATTTTGATTATTACCTATATCAAGTAGGTATGGAAATTTATTTTTCTTATTTTTCCAAACGCTATTGAAAACTACTGGGAATTTCTTACTTTTGACTTCAAGTACCTACCAAGAAGTACCAACTATATAGATTTACTTTTCGATTTACTTTTCAGAAAAAATGCTAAAGTAGAAAATCAAAGCATTTCACTGCTCTAAAAGATGATGGCAGACTCAAATAATTAAGGGGAAAATATCAATACACATTGACACGTTGCTCAGAATCTTAGTGCTGGGATATATATTTAGCTAATTGTTTTTTTATTTATATAATATCATATCAATATTATTTTATTTTACACATTTTTTGTAAGAAAAACATTTTTATCCCACTTACAACCTTATGAACATTTTAACTTTAAAAGGACGCCACACGGGAATTAGTTGTCTCTGTCTTACAAACGTACAACACAGCAAATTTTACGTTCATAATAACACATTTTATTCCGTTATTCTTAAAACTTAGTGAATTCACCTCTTATAAAATGTAAAGGTAAGATTATAATCTAGGGCGTATCGGACTATCGGAGGTTTTTATTGATATTCTTATTAAGAAGCAAGTTATGATCATTTTTAAACTGTGCATTTTAATAATTAATAATCGTAATTTGTCATTAAATAAAAACTGTTAACAAATTTGTAATAGCATGTACAATATGCTGAAACATTTTAATTTTTAATAAATAAAAAAAAAAAAAAATAATTAATAAAATTAATAATTTTAGAAATTACAGAGTTATAAATGTGTTATTGACTATTGTGAACGTAATATTTGCTATATTGTTCGTTTTTAAAACAGAGACAAAAAAATTCAGTGTGTACTCTCAAGTCTCAATATTTAGGTAATCTATACCGACTATTTCATTTTTATTTTTTAGATCCGAACGTTGCGATAAATGTATAGATTTTACAATGTGTATGTACACTGTGTATACGATAAGTATTTGAAATAATTCTTCGATTTTCAGTATCTTTTCTAGTAGGAAAGTGAATATAATGAATATACAGTGTCCCGTGAGCATATATCCCCATTAGCCGTAGACGGGGACTCATATACACATTTAATGTTCACTGAATGTTTATATTATTATATTAGTATTTTCTAAATACTATATAATTTTCAAAATATTTTGAACCATGTTAAGCTGTTTATGGGCAGTTTTTGTTAATTTTTTAAATTAATGTTGATAAAATTTTTTTCGCTCGGTCATAAATCTTAAATACGAGGTTCCTTTTTGGCATAAATCTAATATGTACCTATAATCATCAATTTATTTTTATAAATAATTTTTTATGCTTGCAGATAATTTATTATTTTATAATTTATTACAAATAAACAGATATAGATATTATTGTCAGATTTAAAATCAAATAATAAATTACTAATTATAAAACAGATAATTTAATCTTGTGTATACAGCATACTTGCCGTTTTAATGTAATTCAACTAAACAACTAACTGCAGGTCTTTATTGGATTCCTTGCCATATCAGTATAACACCAATCGTTAATATTTCTAATTAGTCCAATGGACTTCTCGAGGATATGGGTACATGACATACCTATTCATAGAAGCAACAACAGTTATTATGAATTATAATTATATACATCAGTTTTCAGTATTTTGTGCATTAATTTAAACACCAAGCTCGGATTAAGGATTACTTGGGCCCCGGGATACCATACACTTAGTGTGCCCCCTTCCAAATATAACTTCAAAAAATTGTATCTCTAAATTTTTACGACTGTATAAAATTGTATTATTAAGTACTAAATTACCACTTACAATCGTCAATCATGGATAATAAAGTTTGTAGTTGATGTAGTTCACAACTCTCATTTTATAAACATTTTTATATTTATTATAATTTAAAAAATTTTCATGATATAAAATTAAGAACATTTTTATTTTATAATTACTATTATAACTAAAATTATTTTATTATTTAAATTATTTAATTTTTTTGAAAACTTTTGTACTCATTACAAAATGAATATTTTGGGGATAAAAATAGGCCCTCAAAATCAATGGGCCCTGGGACCGTGCCCCTCCTGGACCCCCCTTAATCTGGGCTTGTTAAACACTCACACAACAATTAATAAATCATTAGGTACCTATAATATAATATTTTATTATTTTATTGCAGCCTGCGAGTTAAATAAATAATATTATTATGTATATATGTATATGTATATATGTATCTATGACTAAAGATACACAAGAATACAAAAGACAGTCAGTTACATGACAACATTTTATAAATTTGGATCCTAAGGTGCCCCACGATACCAATATAACTGGAGGCTACTATTTCCGTGGACCAGCGACCATGGTCAGGCTGACGCTGCTGTCTTTTGGTAAATTAAAATCCGTTCTCAATCTTCAATTAATATAGATTCTTAAGTCTGCACATAGCTTTAGAACTATAATTACTGTCCCAAAAATAGTTTTTGAAATGTACTACTTCCTTACAGGTACCTACTATTAAATTGTATTATATTGTTGTTTATTTACTAGGTAACTAAAACTTTTTACTTTTCAAATTACATGCATTATTAGGGTTGATCTACTTACTAAAGCCTGTGATCGTAAAATCATAAATGTAACCAGTGGCATGGCAAACGGTAATTTCAGAGGCCATGGCCCCTGGAATTTTTATTAAATAGAAGGGTGGGTGGTAGCCAGTGGGTCCCCTAGTAAATGTAATATGATATTATCAATAGGTAGTCAATAACGATCTGAAATATAATTAGTTTTATTATATTAATAGGTACATTATTATGCATAAATACTTGTGATATTTGTAACTTGCTTCTGGAAAATGTTTAGTTCATCACACCACTGAACGTAACATGCAATAGAATGCTAGACATTTCACACAAATATAAATGAATGCCCACTTTTTTCTACAGAATGGAATATGGATACATAGTAGTTAATAACTATTTTATACACTTAGTGAAATAATGGCAAGTAAACATCAAATAGCTCTTCATTAATAAATGATTTTATCAAACTTGGGTAATAATATCCATAATATAGTGTAAAATAATGAAGAGTTTAAATTGTTAGTTGTTACTTACATATGATTTAATACAAAATATACAGAGAAATATTTGATTATGAATTATAATTGAATTGTTTTGAACTTTTAAAGTTCAATTGAATTAACAACTATTTACAGAGATTTGAGATTAGATTATAAATGTTTATCAATTATCAAAAATATTTTTAAAATAATCGAATATTTTAATCTTTTTTTTGTGGGTATCATTTTAAGTTTTTTTTAAACACATTATAATATTAGTTTATAACTAACAGGCGTTCCTTAGGCAATGATTAAGTTATGCATTTTTTTAAACAATAATTTTCTGTTTGGAAACCAGCTACTCCGTTGATTTAATTTGTCTACCTGTATGTAATGTAGGTACATAATATAATAGGCTAGTGGGCAACAATTTTATCTTAAATTTTAATAAAAAATATATAAATTCTAGTAAATTGCTTACGGTACTCTTAAATCATCAGTGTGATAAGCCATATCTCATTTATACACTATTTAGTATAGTATTAAAATTAAAAAAAATAAAGATATAAAACTATAACACTGTAACGGTCTGTCCATATGTCGAATATTATACTATATTCAATTTAAGCTACAACCAATGTTAAATTTTAAAATTAGAATTAAATAAAACAGTGGTTTTAAAGCATCAATATCAGTACTTATTTTAGTAGAGATTCATCAAGTCTATCACCCCAATAATCAATGAAATACATTAAGTATTAATCATCAATAATAAAAAATATAATTTTTTAAACCAATTTTAATCAATAGAATATAATAATTTCACAACAACGAAAATAAAAAGGTAAAACACCTCAACGAAATTAACATTCTTTTACAAATTATTATGCTATCAATCAATATAATGCTATACTTGGATTCCCATTTTGAAATGTATAATAAAATAATAAATACTATTACTACTTATTAAAATGTTTACATGAGTTTAATTTAATGGGAATTGAACGACTATTTCTACATTTTTTACCATATTAAAAAAAATACGGTAATTATTTTTGTTTTATTCATAATGGAATGTACAAGGTGAACCAATGAAGAATGAACATAGACGATTTTTGATAATCTACGGTTAAAATATTCATCTGAAACATATTGTAATTTATGTAAATATTAATTAAATGACCATTTCACAGGTTATCATATTATATATTGTTGGCATTAAATCTTTGAAATGACAATTTTATTATTCTTTATTCATTTTAATAATAGAAATACAGTTTTATTTAGTTGCATAATCATTTTAAGACATATACTTCTTGTTAATAAAATATATAATACATTATTGATTATTTTAATATTTTAGACTTAAGTGTTTTACAAATTAGGCCAACAATATATAAACTAAGTTATTAGTAATTAAAAGAATTTTTTCAAAAAAAAAAGCATTAATATTTTTTACTTACACAGAAGTTTATTTCGGACGGGAATCTCTTGGGTAAAACTCAGCCAACGTAGCTGCTGGAACTCTTTTTAACATTTCCTTAGGGAAAATACGTAATAACTGCCATCCAATGTCCAAAGATTCAAATACTGTACGATTTTCATAATTTCCTAGTAAAAGAAATAGTGATATATTATTATCATAATTGTTAATACAGTTTATTCATGATTCTAATTTTTACCTTGGGTGATGAAATTTTTTTCAAATTTAGTCAAAAATTCAAGGTATAGAAGATCATCTGGTGTTAATGCCTCTTCTCCCACAACAGCTTTCATTGCTTGTACATCCTTACCAATTGCATAACAAGCATACTAAAAAAAATAATATATATTATAAATTAATTTATAGAAATATAATCAAACTAATTCCATACTAAAGTACTTACCAACTGATTTGACACATCAGAATGATCTTTGCGAGTCATTCCTTCACCAATAGCAGATTTCATCAACCTACTAAGGGATGGCAATACATTTATTGGTGGATAGATTTGACGATTATGCAATTGACGATCAACATATATTTGACCTTCAGTAATGTATCCCGTTAAATCGGGAATTGGATGTGTAATATCTAATAATAGTTTTTGATACATAAATTATAAGTTTTAATTTTAAAAATTGTTATGAATTGTCATGTTACCATCGTTAGGCATAGTTAAAATAGGTATTTGTGTGATAGAACCATTTCTTCCTTCTACACGCCCAGCCCGTTCATAAATTGTAGCTAAATCGGTGTACATGTAACCTGGGAAACCACGACGCCCAGGTACTTCTTCACGAGCAGCAGAAACTTCTCTTAAAGCTTCAGCATATGAACTCATGTCAGTTAAAATAACTAAGACATGCTTTTCACACTGATAAGCTAAAAATTCAGCAGCAGTTAAAGCAAGACGCGGTGTAATGATACGTTCAATAGTAGGATCATTAGCTAAATTCAAGAACAAACAAACATTCTCCATTGAGCCATTTTCCTAGAAAAAAAAAGTAAATAAATATATATAAATACAAATAAATGTATCCATTAAATATTTTAAAATTGTATAGATACATCCATGAATAGACTATTAAATATGTTAAGTTTCTAAGAGATAAACTGATTTACATTAAGTGTAAAATATAAATTAGTTCCTACTTAGGGGGGGGAGGGGTTGCAGTTCCAGGCCCTGACATAATTAAGGGCCCCCATATATTACTACAATAGTCATATACGTTCCATTAATATCAAACATTAAATAATTACTTACAGACTACTGACTTATAGTATAATTTATTTATAATCTTGATAATGAATTGAATATAAAAAGCAATATCCCTAACTGAATTTATAATTTAAGATAACGGGGCTAAATAAATTTTGATGTCTTGTTTAATTTAAAACATTTGCAATAAATAATTCAAAAAATTATTAGGTTATAATTTTGAGAATTATTTAATTATTATTATTAAAGTTTAAAAGTACACTGAAATACATTTACATTTTCAACAGTTTTACCTCAAAATCTTGTTTGAAGAATCTGGCAGTTTCCATATTAACACCCATAGCAGCAAATACTATAGCAAAATTGTCTTCATGGTCATCAAGAACTGATTTACCAGGTTGTTTAACAAGACCAGCTTGTCTGCAAATTTGAGCAGCAATCTAAGTAGTACATCAAAAATATAAATACTAATATTGTATTCAAATATTAAGTACTCAATTAAATATATATACCTCATTATGTGGTAAACCTGCAGCCGAAAATATTGGAATTTTTTGTCCACGAGCAATAGAGTTCATGATATCAATAGCTGAGATACCAGTTTGAATCATTTCTTGAGGATATGTTCTGGAATATGGATTAATAGGTTGGCCTTCAATATCCAAATAATCTTCAGCCAAAATAGGAGGTCCTTTATCTATCGGTTTTCCACTGCCATTGAAAACACGTCCCAACATGTCTTCAGACACTGGTGTACGTAAAATATCTCCAGTAAACTCACAAAGGGTGTGCTTAGCATCAATACCTGATGTACCTTCAAATACCTAAAATCATAAGTTTTAGTAATCAATTTGTTCTGGACTGAATATTTTCAAGCATAAATATTATATGTACCTGAACCACAGCTTTAGAACCAGACACCTCAAGAACTTTGCCAGATCGAAGTGTACCATCGTGTAATCTCAATTGAACAATTTCAGCATACTTAGGAAATTTAACATCATCCAAGATCACCAAAGGTCCATTTACACCGGAAACGGTTTTATATGCTAAAGAAATTTATTAATTCAAGTTAAAAAATTATCAATATAAAAAACCACGCCCACTAAAAATGGCTTTTACATTGAACTGTCTAATATCTTTAAAAACGACAATGTTTTAATAAAATGCCTAAGCTATTAAAAAACAAATTTAAATTAGAACCATAAGCATATTTAAATTAATATTAAAACATGATTATACTGCTATACTACCTATACTACCTAACCTAAGATTATGATAAGTTATAGGTACACAAATATTATACAGTCAATAAATTTGAACAAAAGAAATAATATTTTCTCAGGTCAATGTTGTACAGTTTATTCAAATCTGTATCTAAATCCAATATAAACATAAGCAGAAAAACTAATTAATTAACAAAGATGTATAATTAAAGTAGTGACGATTATCTTACAACACACATTGTTGATCGTCCAAAAATGTAGTATAGTCAATATTTTATAGGTACTGCCCTGATTACTCCAGGGTTGATTAGAACGTTTAATTCAGATTAAGTAAGTGACAAGTGTATTATTTTATTTTTATATGAATTTTTCAATTTTTGGTACAGACACGCCCTAATTTGAACGGTCATAATATTATATACTTACTAAGCCTCGGCTGTGAAATAAAATCCCTCGACACAGCCAACACATGTTCCTTATGAGCTTGTTGGGTGTTCATCGTACCAAATGTCATCAGTTTCCAGATCCAAAAGTTTGGAAAAACACGATAAAACAATCAAGAACCAAGTTCGCTTCTAGGATCTAGATGGTTGACGCTGATTGTCGTCTGTCGAATGCTGCGACGTGAGATTTTCGCCCATAATAAAGTCAGCTGTTTATTATAGTAATAAGTGTACAAGGCCTTTATCAAAACGACCGTGCAGTGGATACCACCTGAGATATTAAACGTTTATGTGGAATTATTTTATTGTTGAATCGACCATTCCATTGATTTTAAACGTATAAATAATAATTATTATTATTTATTTCGTTATAATATTATATTTTCTATAATTTGTTTAATAATTGATGTACTTGTTATAAAAAACAAAAACCTGACTTTCTTTTCAATTAAAATTTGTTTTTCCTTCAACTTAAAATATCACTTAATGCCTACACTGTACACTATCTTGTGTACCTTAATGCAGCAGCCTGCTGCAGTTAGCTGCTTTGCTATAATATGAATATTGTAAAAAAGTTATCACAAATCACAATAACAATATTCAGATTTATTGTGTATTTGTGTTGTGTTGTGCTTGTAAAATCTTGTTGTGGTTTTATATTCATCGTAAGCACCTATTCGACCGTAGGTTTATTCAAAAAAATGATTTGAAATCACAAAATTCGTTCTCAGAAAGAAATCGCGTTAACTATAATTTTCAAATGCTCGCCCCGTCGCTGGACACCCTAGCTAAAAATATGGAATGTGAAGAACAATCTCCGACCAGTTCGTTGGACATTGTAATAAAATGGAATGGAAACGATTATGATGTAAAAAATTTGAATACAAACAGTGATGTGAAAACGTTAAAAGAAGAGATATTCAAATGTACTGGCGTGCGGCCAGAAAGACAAAAACTTACTAACTTAAGAATTTCAGGTAAATATATACATTGTTTTTTCAGTTATAGAACTGTATTTTTTTCTTCAATTAATCAAATTTTCAATATATTACTATTAAATACATTGGTGAATATTTGAATGTTGAGTGTATCTACATTAATCGAGACATTAATTATGAGGATTCTAATCATTAAAATAATGGACAATTCCTTGTTTATTATACTTACAATAATGTTTAACTAAGTTAAATACTCTATATCTATTCTTATTTTATTGTTTTTTATTGGGTAGGTACCTACTACCCAAGTGACCACTTATTTAAAGCAGAGGAATTAGAAATTGGTTCAAAAGTTATAGTTTTTTGTTTTAAGTTTGTATGGTTATCATCAATTCTCATGCAGGTATTGAGGTATAATACTATATATTAATATGTAGGCAATAACAGAAAATATATAGCATTAGATTGTAAAATAATTTTATACTTACCTATATTTAATAATAATTCCATCTTATTTTAATCAATTATTTTGTCATCATAATAAGGATAATTTAAAACAACCTCAAATGTTACAAATCAGAGTTTTTAAAAATAGGTTACACTTCTGTGTGTTTTCCAAAACCAGAAATGACCCTAACTGAAACCTAAGAATTTAAAAAATCAAAAAATTAAAAAACCAATTGCAAAACCAAAAATGTTATAACTAATATCGATTTTTTCCATTTTGATAATAATAAGTATTTTCATACAAATACAGTTTTATATTTGAATTTACGAATGAAAATTCTGGTAATATTATGAAAAATAATTTATAAATGTTTGAAAATTGAAAACACCATTCACAAAACCCAAACCGAGATTGAAAATTTTCAGAAACCAATCTTTGAACTGAAACAGAAGCCTACAAATCGCAAAAATTGTTCTCAAAACTAAATCAGTTTTGATCCTTACTTTAAAGCAGCGTTTCTCAAAAATTGTGTTTCCAAGTACCACCTACCATTTTAAATTTTCTCGTAAGTACTATTTGACCAATAATAATCCTTTCTTTTGCTTATCAAAATATGTTACCCTAATCCCAGAATGAGAAACACTGCTTTAAGGCAATCAATATTTAAACTAAATTCTTAAATGTATGACCTATCCCAACAGTAATTTACTTGATGTCTTAATTTAGTTTGTATTTTAAAATAAAAGGACTGTCCTTACAAATATTTTATTTTATCCCTCTCTTAAGTCACATATAATGCTGGATAATGAATAATCCAATCAGGTTTCATCTTAATAATATCTTACTCTAACCTGTATTATCACCTGTTGTTATTATCTTAAAGTTAGCCTCCCTGAAATCAAAAAATGTATTTTTTAATAAAATTTATCAAAGGTATTATAGACAATCTGAGGACTGAGCAGGGTTTCCTTTAAAGTTTAAATAGTAGTAGTGAAACTACTTTGTTCTATTTTCTATTAGGAACTCAGTTATTACTTATTAAATATAGGAATTAATCAGTATTACATATTATGTATCTTATTTTACTTGTTATCTCTCTTCAGCGCCACAATTACATTTTTGCTGGTGTGCAAATCTTAATCTGGGGCTTAAATATTTTTTCAAAAATGAATTTACCTACTGTTACCTAATAAAATATGATAGACGCTTATATTATGTAAGGTTAATATTATAAAGAATATTATAAGGATTAATCAATTGTATAAATAATGGTTATATAATTACATTTATAATGCTTATAAAACATTTGCAACTTATCTAACAATATTGTTTTTTCTCGCTTTTGCATTTGAAAAGTTGTCAGTGAGTTTCTCTATGTCTATCTCGAAAGTTCTTCTCCTTTCTATGTTTAATATGGAGATGCCACTGAGACGTCTTGACTTATAGAATTGCGCTAACATTTTAGGGGCACAGACCCACATTATTCTATGTTAATCTATTATATTGTACGATTGATTGTATCGTGTATGAGGCACTTAAGAATTAGTATTACATTTGGCCATTGCCAACAAATTAGGTATGTTATTGGTGAAGTGGGGACCTATGACGGTTTGGAGGCCAATGTGCAATGCACACCTAGCATACTTCGTAGTTGCGGCAATGGAAATTATCTGGAAATAAGCAAATTAATATTTGCTTTTAAAAAAGGCTTCAAGATCTACCTAAAGTGGTTTTACATAGAAAATCGATTTAAATGTCGGAGCGAGCACAGCGATTGAGTTACCCTGCCTAGTCTATATTATGTCGTATGGTTGGTAGTCGCAATCATGAGTGGAGTGGTAATCAAATTCAGGCCGGGAAAAAATTATTCATCCAGGCCACTCATCTAATAATTTTTTTAAAATATACATTTTTAAATATTAAAAATTGTCTGTAATAATACAACATTTCAGTTACTTCACTTTCAAGTTTTAATTTAGGTTTTACAAACAAAGAAACTTGTTTGTTATTGCCCTGTCATGAATAAAATAAGAAATATGATAAATAAATAATGTATAATAAAAAAAAACAATAAAAATGAAAATAATATATTTATTTATTTTTTTATTTTATTTATTTATTTATAATAATAACAGGCGTTAGCCCAAATAACAAGTGAATGCTTAATATTTAATAATAATAGTAATAATAGATTTCTAAAAATAGAAATAATAAAATAACAATAATGACAAATGATAATACAAAATATATAGGTGTCAACTGTGTTGATAATAAGATATTTATGAAAAAAGAAAAGTGTAGGATTATAAAATAAAATAATACAATATATAAAATTAACTAGATGACAGGTAATAGCTAGAATTACAGAAATAAAATATTGCTATTTAAGGTATTCCCGGGAGATAATAATATATTAATTGGTGAGTGTGACATGTTATTGTATTAATAAAACAATAATATTTCAAAATGTAATATTATTTTATACATAAAATTTAAATTTAAAATATGTATTAAAATTATAAATTTAAAAAAAAAAAATGTTAAATTTATTAAGTGGGCCAGAACTCAGAAATATCTTTTAAGATAGTTTCAAATGCATCTTGTTCCCCGAGACGTGTTTAAATAAGTTCTGCCGAATATGATTCCAGAAAATGTCTATCATACCTAGTTCCACGACGCTTTTTATTTCCCCATTTAGCAGAACCCCACAACCCGTCGATGGGGCTCGATGTTTCGGGTGTGAGCCCCTGTGACCGGGTAAACAAAATTATTGGTGTGGTTTACAATGTAATTATTTCCTAAAATAGGTCATCTATCCATGAGCTAAACACGAATACACAATAGTCGATAACTGTAGGAACAATAATAGCACACTAATGTATAAAGTAATGTCTAAATATCTAATAAAACTATATGGCGGGGCGATAACAAACAAGAGCGGCGGGGAGATAAATTTTATACAGTGTACTGGCGGGGTGATAACAAACAAGTACCCAAACAAATAAATGTTTGACAGTTTAACTAAAACATGATCTAAATTGTTAACAGTTAGATTTTAGGATAGTTTTAAAAAATATATGTGCATAACAAATATTGAAATATGTACAAGTATAATAATAAAAATACATAGTAAATATAATTAATAATTATAAAGGAGCATAAAAAACACATAGTTATGAAACTATGAATATTAAAATGTTCTCCTACATTTATGAATTACAATATTCTATAAACATTTTTTTTATAATATATAGCTTTATACCAACCTGGCCCATAGGCGTGCGCACAGGGGGCACCTCCAGACCCTTCACCAAAAACGACAATGGCCTTAATTACTAATTAAGGGGAAATTAAATTAGTGACAAATTCAAAAATGTTGTTCCTTTTCAACGTTGATTATCATTATAAGATTGTATATCTATATATTGTTATGTAATATTAATTGGAATAAATAATTAAATAAAATAAATATTTTTAGTGCATTTGATATCTTTAAAATATTTGTTTGTATTTATAATTTTTTCAAAATTATTGTGGGCTCTAATTTTTAGTGTGCACCACCGAATCAAAAGTCTGCGCACGCCTATGACCTGGCCATAATTTGGTTCAGGCCATTTGGACATTGCCCTCTTCCAGACCGCCCATTCCGCGACTGGTCGCAATAATCGAAAAGTACTTTAGAGAATATATTGTATTCTAGACCAGTGTTTCTTAAATTTTTTGATTTATGCTCTAATATAACTTTGTTATATGCTACTAACAGTTAATTTTAACATTAATCACATATAATTCAAAGCTGATTGTTATTAACTATTTTTAATGATAATGGCATTGTTTAAAATTAATTTTAGAGAAAATTAGTATACTTTAACTTGTATGAATCCCAATGCCAATAAACCTTATTTTATTTATAATGTATTTCAGTTTTAAAAGTGATATAATATTTCAATAATTATATTTGCTAACAATTATATTATTTATTAGTTACCTATGTTCTAAGCAATAAAATTATAATTTTGTTTTAGGTAAAATGGCTCCAGATGAATGTTTGTTGAATGCAATAAATATTAAATCAGGTACCAAGATTATGATGGTTGGTTCAAAAGAAGAAGACATTGCAGAAGCCAGTGTGGTTCCTCCTAAAAGAGAAAAAGGCAGAAAATGTAAAAGCTACGATTCAGAAGAGTTTGATGAAGAACGTGTTGATAAAATGGAAATACATTTAGCTAAAGTTCAAAATAGGGTTGATAATTATGAGGTAGGTAATCTTAATTATTTTTGATCAAGTATTTTATAAAACAATTGTTATTTGTTAATAGATTAAAATGCTCAATGATCCTAGACCTGGCAAAAAACTTTTGGTACTTGATATTGATTATACTCTGTTTGATCACAGATCAGCAGCAGAAAGTGGATTAGAACTTATGAGACCATATTTACATGATTTTTTAGAATCTGCCTATGAAGTTAGTTGTTTTGTTTTCACTGTTTATTTATTCATTAATATAAAATTATTTGGTACTAAATAGCAATTTGTTTATTTAGCAATATGATATTGTAATTTGGTCAGCAACTGATATGCGTTGGATAGAACGTAAAATGGCTGTCTTAAATGTAGCTAATAATGCTGCGTACAAAATAATGTTCTACTTAGATAATGCTGCAATGATTACTGTACATACTCCTAAGTATGGAGTGGTTTCTGTAAGTTTAATTATAATTTATTTTATCTGAAATTTATAATTTTTAACTTGTATATTTTTTTACTATCAAAGGTAAAACCATTAGGTGTAATATGGGGTAAGTTTCCAGAAAACTATAATAAACATAATACAATTATGTTTGATGATATTCGTCGAAATTTTTTGATGAACCCAAAAAATGGTCTAAAAATTCGTCCATTTAGAGAGGCCCATCTGAATTGGGAAATGGACAAAGAGTTATTGCATTTGTCTGTGTATTTGTATGAAATTGCCAAAATTGATGATTTTTCTAAACTTAATCATAGAAATTGGGAAAAATTCATTAAGAAAGCACAATACAAAAAAGAAAAACGACATAAAAGAGATAGAACTGACAACAATGAACCTAAACCGCCTGATTCTCAACCGAAATTGTGATGTATCAAATGATAATGTGTATCTATATATATTTTGAACTAAATAAGAAAATGTATTGTACAGCTAATTTTTTTTATGATAATTTAATACAATAAATTTAATTTGGCTAATATATTTTACTATGCCTCAAAAGTTTGGAATGGTTACTGAATTTTCACCTTCATATAATGTAATCATAAATATTTTTATAATAGTTTATTTTGATTGATGTCAAACTTATTTGGTTTATGCCAATGATTGAAAATTGACTAAAGAAACCCTTTTGTATGATTTATTACTATTTAGTATTTTACTATTTTACTTCCTTAGACTTATAAGACTTATTACTTAAATTGTTTACTCTTAAATCCTTATTATCGTCCAAAATATGCTGGTGTATAATTGTATAAATAAATGTTTAAAAAATAAAAATAAAAACAATAAACAAATAATGACTATTTATTTTAAATAGTGTATTACTTCATTATTTTTATATAAATCATTAATTTAAAATTGTCTTTATAGCGGTCAGATTAAGTAAAAAAACCAGTAAATACATTTTAACTTATTATTTAAACACAGCATCCTTCTCATTTGTTGATATTTACATTACCAATATTTATCAGTAATATAATATTATCAGTGATTTTTTTCCTTTTTACAGATGTGTTGCCAATTCTTTGAAATCTATTTTTTTTTATCAACAGGCTTCATTTTACTAAAAAAATAAATTATATCTGCTTCAAAAGCCCGAGTGATGATAATCAATTGATCTCTGGTAACTGGTAAGGTATCCTGCAGATTGCAACAAAAAATTATTTTTACTCTCTACAACGGTCGTTCTCAATCTGTTTTCTCTCGTGTCACCCTTAGCCACTAGTATCCAACACGGTGTCGCCCTATCATCAGTATATTAAATAGTTTACACTACATTTTAGTAGAAAACTATGATCGCCTCTAATTTTATTACATAAATGATAAAAAGCGGGAAAGAGGGTGCCACTCTGCTTTACAGTGGGTTACTGTACTATACTGATTGTTATCTGTTATAATAATTATAACTTATAATTCACAAATCCTATATGGTCATGATAATAATAGAATATCACTATTTCACATACCTTAAGATTTTAACGTCTCCTTATAATGTGGATCTCGGAGAGAATGCACCCCTGCCTTGTAATTTTATTGTTTATTGTTTATTATTTTTTTTTTTTTTCATACTGACATATATAGTAAAATGATGTAAATGGATTCATGGTAATAAAAGCTTAAAATTAGTTTGAATATTTTTGAAATTGCATCGTGTATAGAAACTATTTCAAACTAACAATAATTTTTGTCAGAAAACATTTGTTATTAATAATTATTAATTACTGGGTATAAGTTAAACAAATTAAAAAGTTTCAAATACTTTGAATAGCTTAAAACTATAAAATTTAAATATGATTTATATATCAAATAATCTTTATTATTAATTTCTCGCTCAGCAATATTTGTAGAAAATAGCTGGTACGGGAAAATTGATGTATTAATTGTAGATATACAATCTACGTGTTTTAATTATTTAACTCTAAATTAGGTACCAGAGTAATCTTATTTATGTATAATAACATTATTGATACATAAAAAGAATAAGTTTATATAAAAATATGCTGATGCATCTTATTGTACGCAATATACTCTGTTCACTTGGAGAATATGGTTACTTCGCGCATACGAATGTATCTGAGGGTTGGTGGTTTAGGGTTTTGTGGTGTGGTACCTAGCCAGTGTTTGGAAAGAACGATTTTCAAGACGTTCAAATTTATTTATCATCTAATAAATATTCTTTGATAATACTATTATGATATATAATATATCACGAATTATAAAAATAAAATATATGAAATTCCAGCCTGGACATAAAAAAACAATAATATTATGATTTCCACGATTTTGTATTCGTATTTAAACGATACATAAAAATAAAATAAAATAAATTAAATTAACGACGAAATTAACACATTCATATTTTCAAAGAACGTGAACGTGTTCATGTGAAAAAAATATATATTTGAACGTGAACGAGTTCCTTTTTTAAGCACTGAACGTGAACGTGAATGAATTCACTTTTTTTAGTGAACGTTTCAAACACTGTACCTACCTACCTACCTACCTACCTACCTACCTACGACAAGTATTGGTTTGGTCACAACCTCATTCTCTCAGTGAAAGGAGTATAGCGGAGAGCTAAAAAATAATAATTATGAATTATGATCACAGATCAATATGCGGTAATGTACCTGTTTTGCCTATACTATACGCCGCGCAACACACTATGTTAGTGTAATATACTATGTTATTATAAATTAAAATGTATTATTTTATATTTTGTATTCATTGGATTTTTGATTGATTTATTTGATAGATGTACGTTTATTATTACGTTATATTAGAACTTTTGTTTGGAACTCGTTCCTACCAAACACTACCTCTGACCGTGTCCACCTGATTTATTATTACTTTACTTAGATTATTTTTTGTTTTTATAAAGTTATCTGCATTCGTAATGCACTTTAAATAGTATTGTAAATTGTAATAGCTCATGCTTATTAAATATTTCTATTGCATGCTTCCAACTATCAAATTTGCATTTTACTAAATCCCCAAGACCTTGGTTATTAATACCAACAGCAGATTTAACAATAGCAACACATACTTTACAAAAAGCACCAGCTTTCTATGCCAAGTAAGCTAACCAAGGCCAACGTGATATCTAATTAAATTGAAATCTTCTTTTCTGAATTTTTTTATTTTTATAATAACTTTTGTTATAAGGAATACAAAATTTAAATCAGATCTTATCAGATTTTATTTATTTCAATTGATGCTAAATTTCTTGAAGTAAAACAAGCTGTCTTTCATACTGTAATTATTGTTCATATCTGGTTTAATAAGAGTGTTTGAAGCAAGGTGAAATCAACCTTGGTTTGAAGTTACACCAGTTGACACAGAAGATATTGATAAATGCAAAAGAATACGCTGGAAGCTGATAAATACTGCAGTAGTGGTAAAACACAATACGTGTAACATAAATTGTTCACAAATCACAATTATGACATAAGTATGAATGTATAATATGTTGAGGTCAAGAATATGATTCACATATATTTATGGACTCTAAATAGGCTAATTTAATTTCTATTATTGTCTATTGAAGCCCATGTATTACAATATCGTAAACAATAATTCTGTTTATTTAGACAATTTCATATTTCAATTTTTTAACTTTTTTTGTTTTTATGAATACCAGCAATATTTTATCTGTTGGGCCAAAAAGTGAACAAATTTAATAAAAGGCTCCTGATATATTGTTACAATAGCAGTTAAAAATATTAAAAATATACATTGGCACAATTTTTTTTTGTAAGCATTTTGACATAATTTATCAGATTTAAAAACGAATAATCATTTTGTAGTTAAACATTTATAAAATGTTCAACTTTTATATCTAAGGATTGAAAATTTAAATCAAAATTCTACGTAAGTAGTTAATTCTGTTACCAAAAAATCTGAAAATACATGAGCACAGTTTATTTTTAGTCATTTTAAGTTCAAATTTGGACGAAATATACATATTAAAAAACCTAAAATAACTATTTTAGTTATTTTGTTGTGATTGTATAATATTATCCGTGGGTACTTGAAACTTCTAAAGTACACTATTATATATCTATATGATATTATCACGGTTTGTTGTTGATGTATAACGCGTTATAAGTACCAAATGGATATTGTGATATGATTAATTTGGAATTTATTATAGGTATCTATTATAGGTCGTTTTTTATTTAATACCGCATAGATAAATATATAATAATATGTCTTATACCTAGACTAACATACTGTCTCTGTTTAGAATCGTTTTTCTTATACAATGATATAATATCATTGAATTAAAATTTAATACTATACATTATACATGTATAATTGCAATGACCCACTTGTGATAACATCCACTTGCCCGCCTTTTTTACTATACTCACGCATACACAAAAAAACACGTCATTGTAAAATCAATACATCCATTGTTTTACTCAGAATCTAAAAGACTTCACCTGAAAGTATAAAATGAGCACTGCAGGTCTGCAGAATCGAAACACAAATGCTTGTTCAAATATTATAGTTTAATTTATTATAACTACGCGTATATATATCATTAATAATGGTCTTGGAAAAATAAACGGGCTTGAAATCCTAACGATTGTTGATTAGAACATAGAACAATATAGAAGCGAAACTCGATCAGCTGATGGGTGAAGTGTTTACCTATGATCTGAAGTCCGAACAATGAAACTGTTTCCGTAACACTGACATGATGTTATACCCGTATTGAAAAACCGTTTCCGCTTAATAGGCAGGATATTCTGCGCGGGGTCGGGTTGTTTCCACTGTTTACTTTTATCACAGAACAATATAGAATAGACACTCGGTCAGCTGTGTGGGTTTACGTATCCCTACGGTATGAAGTATTGGACTCTATAAATTGTACCGTATCCGTAATCTGATAGAATGTTGGCAACGTGTATCCCTCTTTGTTACGAAATCTTAAAAACGGATACAAGGCAATGGCCAATGGGCATTATTATTATTCTGTGGACTGTGACAATGATGTTGAAATGATTTATTTAAATGATAACATATGCCACGCCCCCCTGGAGACCATGTCCAAGGCCACAGTCACCCGATTTTGCCAATACACGCAGTGTCGTACCCCTGCTTTTATCATATATTACGTATGCCACGCCGTGTTCAAGGTTACAATCGCCCGATTCGGCCAATTCACGGAGTTTCATACCCCTGATTAGAACAAACTACTTCGCAACGACCATATTCGCGTCGTTGTGTACATGTCGTCTGGGAAATGTTTGAATTTTTCTTGTAAACTGATTTTAAATTGCACTTCGAATTCATTTGCAATTTAAAGTCTGACCTGAAAACACCAAAAGTAAAAATGACCAACACTAGTGACTTCGCTGAAGAAATCGTCATGATACATGTTGTTAAATGCGTTGATATAATATTATGAGTTATGCCAATAGAGGATGAAGAACCACTAACACTAGAAGTTAAAGATTTAGAAAAAAAACTCGATGACGATGAGGACAAAGACGCTATACTACGCGAAATTATTTGGTTATTTGGTGAACATGATACGGTTGATGCCGTATGCACGATCGAGGAAGGCAGCGGTATTATAGGCGCCATCGGAGACGCTTGGATCATCCGAGTAGGGCGGCGATGAAGTGCAGGTGCAGCATGAAAAGGCAGACACGATACCGTCTATGGGAGTTGAAGAAGAGAGGGACACAACCACTGCAGTTAAGAGTTTCACGTGGTAGGACAAGGCGGTTTTTCGCCGCCACGTGCAGGGGTGCAAAGCGCCTGCTGCTGTGAGGTTGTTTCCGAAGAACTTGACACCCGCAGTGTAGTACCCCCTTCCCCCCAGATGAATACACCTAGATAAGACGACGGTGACGGGGGAGTGGTAGGTGAAAGAGCACTTTACGGTGCCCGGCGGTAAGTCACCCTATATGTCTCCGGCCACCCGCAGAAAGACGAGATCGCAGTTGCCAGCGTCGCGCGCTCGCGGTTGCCGACACGCGAGACCATTAAGACGACTCGGCTGCCTCGGTCACGACGGCGGTGGCTAGCTGTACTGGCGCGGGCAACGATACTACCCCGACGGTACCACGACGATGGCAGAGTGCACGAAGGCGACTCACAACGGCAGCGGCGGCGGCCGAGACTGAAAAACACAACAGGTGAGCGATACAGCTGAGCTAGGAACATGGACGTCAGCGTCGCCGGATTCATGGAAACGAAAAACGTTTCAGGGTACGGTGATGTGTGACTCCAGACCACCGGATGATGACGCAGTCGAGTCAGGGCGAAAATCACGCGGAGAGGATCAGGACCGCGGCGTGCTTTGCGGCGCGTTCCGACGATTCTCTCCCATTTTCATCCAGTGGCAATCCGTCGAGTCAGTCTCCGGTCGCTGCCAGCTCCGTAGCACCAACAGCTGCCTTTACTCGCTCAGTGTTATGGTCACCGTCGCCGTCGTCACGCATCAGTCGTCTTCAGCAACTGCACATCGTCGATACGCACAACATCGTGCACCAGCCGCTCGCCGTCAACTCGTCTCATCGCTCCCGTGGCCGTTGCGGTCGGGACTTCGCCCGCCGTCATGATAGTCGTCCCCGCGAGCAAACGCGCTGGCGACCGCACTCGTCCGCCTGCAGGATGTGCCGCGAAAACGTATTGAGCCTCAATAATTGAGGTGACCAGTAGCCTTATTGCTATAAGGCTAGCACCTCGGTATCACGTACCACTCCTCCTACTCATTGTGTCTTGTCTGATGTTTTTTTTCCTATTAGGCCACTTTGAGCCGTTTATATTTCGAAAAATCTTCAAAATTAAAAAAAAAATAATTAAAATAATTAAATAAAACAAAATAAGCCACTTAAGTGTGAAAGAAAAATGTACGACTATTTATATACGTATCGTCAATGTAAAATATACGTTAATACTTACCTACATTTCGACGTAAGTTCGACCAACCAATAATCACCGTACGATTAACGTAGAATAAACGTAATTCTATCACGAAAAATGTACGAATATTTATATCAACGTAAAATCAACCTATTTCAACGTAATATTACGTTACCATTATTAAACAATTAATTTATACGTATATACAGACACCAAACTTATACTTAATATTCACGTGCGATTATACGTGCTATGTTTACTGGGATTTGAGCCGTTTATAATTCAAAAAAATCTAAACTTTTGATTGTACTTTAATAAATACATTGTAAAAATACATTTGTTGAGTACATCATAATTAAAATTGTCTATACAAAAACAAAATATTGTTTCTTTTTTTACGTAGGTATTAAAGTGTATTTGTATATTGTTGAATGTAAACAACACACCCTGTATTATGTAGATTATAAGCAAATTATTCATACTGTAGTACAGCAGACGCTGAATAGGCATTTTATATTTCTGTAGCATATTCGTTCTATGTAGTAGCCTGTAGGACGATTAGTCGTTGCTTTATATTACGCCTCGGAGCACTATAGTTATTCATATCAATATACAAAATATTGTATTATTACATATATCCGATCTTATTTTTATTTACCTTTAGCTTCTGTATATCTGTATACTTCAACATATATTTATTTATCTTAACAGTATAATGGGCTCCACTGAACATGCCCCTGTGAGGGCCCATGCAAAGTAATAACTACCTACTAGCAATATTTTTGTCACGCATCAAATATATCATTAAAATATTATACCTAATAATCATAGATATTTTTGGTCAGGTGAATGTATAATAATTAATAGATAACCAATAACTATAGATAACTTGGGACTTTTACGTATATCATACATTTTACTGCACGCAATGGCATTTTAAAAATAGTAATACCTACTTTATAGTTTAAATCTTTAGCTATAAAAATTGAACATTTTATAATTACAATAATTGATAATTTTCGAGATTTTGATAAATTTAGTCAAAATATAAATTTTAAATACTTTTCAAAAAAATTTTACCTACGGATCTTTAATATTTATCAACTGCTATTATTTTATAACAACTTTTAAGGAACCTTGTTTCAATTTTCAAGCTTTTTAACCCAACGAATAAAATTGAATCTACATTTACAGAATAAAAAAGAGAGACACATTAGAGTTACCTACATTAAAAACAAAATAGAGTTTTTTCTAAAAACTTGAGTAAAAATATCAGTTTTTTCTTAATTTTTTGTTTGTTTTTCCTTGACGATTTTGACAACTTTTGCCCCCCCCCCCCCCCTAAAGTACTGTCCCAAAAGGTGATGTCAGACACAAATATAAAAAAAAAGCATTGTAAAATCAATACATTCATTGCTTCACTCAAAATCTAAAATTATGATGTTCTCATAAACAAGATAGTGTTTCTTTTTTTCTGTATTAATTATTAAGTGTATTTTTATTTTTATTTATTTCAACGGAATAATGGGTGCTATACTGAGCCTGTTAGGTCTACAATGTGCAGGTACAATGGTTCATGTTACGGTAAAAGCACGATTAAAGATAGTATGGTTGCACAACGAACCATAATAAAGTGTTGCTCCGAGTTTCCTTGTTATCACAACGATTAGCGGAACCGAGCATTGGCGCTCCAAGCGTTTAAATATTGAATCATATATATAAATCATATATTAATTTGTATGCCTAGTAGTGGCTAGTACTTAATTTTTACGCTATCAGCGCTAGTAAAAGCTTCTAGAGTATCGTTGATAATAAAAGAAACTATGAGCATCATTAAATTGTTTCTTATCATAGTTCGTTGGGCAACCATACTATCTTTAATCGTGGGTAAAAGTAAGAATAGCTATGAAACCTAGGTTTTAATAGTACCTAAATGACTGTTGTACTTCACAGGTTTCTATTATGGAGATGGATATTATAGTTATCAAACATGATTTAGGCAATGACCATTATTGTGATTATAGGCGTGATATAGAATATCAATAGATATATTAATTGTAAAATCAAATTTCAACCTTGGTAAAACAGTCGGCGTCCGTTAAATGTATTCGACCTTGGAACGCAGTTTTTAAATCGTTGGATTGAGCTCCTCTACTTAATTTTCCCAATTCGAGCACTGGATAAATCTTGTGTATTCATTTCCTATTAATAAATAAATTACTTATGAAATAAGTAATATGTAAACACTTAACTCTTTAAGTTAGGGTTAGAAACTATTGAACCAAGATAATATGCTAAAACGCAATATTGAAAATTCAAAAAATGTTAATGGATATACTCATGACTAAATAAAGTTTATTTAGTCATGGACACGATTATAAAGAATTTCTTTATAATCGTGGTCATGGATAAACTCTTCGACCATATAAACTTAGTTTATATGGTCGAAGGATAAACTTATCTTTTTATCGTGATATAATTTCTTATCTTTGGTCTGTGGTGTAAACACGTCTTATCATTTTTGTTAATATTATTTAAAAAATTAATAACGATAGGACGTACAACTGTCACAACAGTTGAGTTACTCACAAGTGACAACTGACAAGTCGGTTAGGACTTAGGAGTGGGGCGACAGTTCAAATTTTTGATTTACTAGTTGTGAGTTTGCGACTTATATTAGTTCAACCTACTTTTTTACAGTTTAAATTAGTATACTTGTTTATGTTTATGTAATGTCCCGTTGTGTGTGAACATTTAAAATGTTCATTGTTTAATAAAATCTTTGCTTGGCTTTACAACTTGTATTTCTTTTTTATATAAATGTCTGATCCTTCAGATTTTGAAAGTATCATTTCAGACATAGTCATCTCGCCTTGCAGTATTGACAGTCTTGACAACGAAAATGCAACCGTGAATGATGATAATTCACTAACGACAATATCTCGAACCAGCAATATAATAGTAAACACGATGAATGATGATGGTATGACCACCTATGATCCACCTCAACATGAAGTTTCTCTCACGGATAGCGATCACAGTCTGCTGGAAGTACCAAAACAATTGAATGCCTCTTCTCCTTCCAGTGTTTGCTCAACAAGACCACTGGAATGGGATAGTGGAGCCGATGTGGGGTACGATATTACATCTAAACACCAGAGTCAGGATATGAGCACAATTGAAAGAATTGCAGTTAGTAGCCTAGTTTATAACACAAATTCAACCCCAATTAGTTGTGAAAATCAAAGAATCCGTACAAAAACAAAAAGTAATTCATTGGATAATCTGAACGATATAGAATTATCTAAAGGGAAAAAATCTACTTCGTTAGATGTATTGAAATTTACAGCTGAGAAGAGTGATACTCTACCGAAATGCCGATCACCTATGGCTTCGTCACTTTCAGTGTCAACAGTTGTTCATAAATTAGAGTCTTTAAAAACAGAATGTATTAATAAATTAATTGAAAAAAATGTCAGTTTGATTTTCAATCAACAAGAAAAAAGGTTTAAGAATTTAAGCGGTAACTCCAACACAGAACAAAAATCGTCAGGGAGTAGTAAAGAATCCAATAGTACCCTGGGAAGTGCTGACACTGCTGGATCTTGGGTGGCAAAAGAATTTCACGATTCAACAAATAATACCTCAGATCGAGTAAATAGCTTTGAATATTTACCAGGCAATTCATATTATAATACTAGAAATGATGAACAAGAGGACTACTCAGATAAAGAAATTAAACAAAGTACTAAGATGTTGGTTGAGGCAATGAAGCAGAATGGTCTAACAAATGAGTTTCAAAGGAAAGAGATTTTCAAAGAAATTATCGAAAGTTTTGTAAAAAAATATACCCAGAAAGATAAAGACAACAGTTCATTATTAAAAAGTCCATCAGATACTGATCAAACTCCTATCAGACAAGATTTTACATCTCAAACGTCTAATACTGCTAATACAATTGTCAACAATCCAACAAGTAAAATAATTGTTAAGCGTTAACCTAACATTTATTTTATTAATATAAGTTTTTAGATAATCATTCCAGTACAATTACATTTACATCACCAATAACCTCTTCAAGGTATGGTGATGATGTCGATTCTAAATATTATGAATCCTCTATGGACTCTGGGCGGCATATCAATTTACAAAAGTGTAAAATAAAAAAACCGTGCACTCTAACAAATGTAAGTGTGAAATACGTTTTTTGAATTTAGATGTTTAAGTTAAATAATAATAATAATAAATAAATAAATATGGTTTTAATGTGAGTATAACTTAAAAAGTAACTATTATAATACATCATTACATCAATGCTTACTAAATAAGAAAATAAACTTTTATTTAGGAGACCATCATTTATGAAAAAATCTTTTGTGTCATATATATAATTATATCATAATATAAAATATACTAAAATGAAAAAAAAAACAAAGAATTTTTATTGAAATTATTATTCAAGCTACTGCGATTATTGAAGAAAAAATTTTTTTTGTTTTGGGATAATGTCCATTGTATAAATATAGAATTTTTTCAAATATTCTCTGATTTAGCTCAACACACAATTTTTAAAAAAATTGTAAAATGAACCCAAGTACTACACTTTATTTATGTGGACTGTTATATTAATCAGTTATCAGTATAAAATATAATAATTCTTCATAACTACTCAATAATTAAATGAACAGTCATAATAAAGAAAAAATACAATTGAATATATACAAACATTTTTCTCTGAATTGAAGTAATTGAAGGTTAGACATTTTAAAAGATAAAAATGTATTAATAAAAATGAATTGTAATCATCAAACATTTCTAGATAGTATACTATCTATAGTTACATAGAATATATCTTTCGGGAAATAGTTTTAGTGTGAATTAAAAATAACTTAATTTTACAAGTATACTATAGTAGGTAATTTCCAAGTTTAAATATTATAAGAGCTAATTCAATTTTTGGTTCATTTTAAATTTTACCTAAATGTCATGAGCTTACAGAAACAAAAGGATCAAAGTGTGCAATGCACAATTCAAGATAATTTGACCGATGTAAGTAAAAGTGGAAACTCAAAACCAGCCGCGTCTACAAAAAAAAATGAACACTTGGAATCAATTCGAAAAAACGATACACATAGTAAGTTTATAGCTAATAAACTAACATTTTCTTACTTATGAATATTTTAATTAGTTGTTTTTCACTAATCAAATATTTTGTAATAGGTAAAACAAAATACAGTGATGCTCATATGGATTTTAATAAACAAATGATTTGGTTTCATACAAATTACATGAAAACTGAAAGAGAAAATCAGATGCTTTGGATCAACAGTCAGATATCTCACTTAAATAATTTGAAAAAGTTTGTTTTTAATTTACTATTTTTCTACAAGTTCCAATTGATAATTTAACAAATCTTTAGAAATTAATATAATGGTTTGGGAAATATTAATGCTTAGATTTCTATTTCAACATTATAATTTCAAAGAGATGTTTTCTTATATTTTATCTTATGATTAAATTAAAAAATAAACAGCTTGTAAACTGTTGAAACTTAACTAATAAAATAGACTATGATATTAGAAAAAAACATTGAATACTCATCTAAAATGTATTAAAATTTAAAATACATTAAACATTATTTTTTTGCTCATAAATATTAATTACCACATTATACAAACTATTTATTTAAAAGAGTATACCTATTTAAGAAAAGGGGATATTTATGTTGTACCTATATAAATACATTTTTTACAAACAATTTAAAACAGGTAGAATGAAATAATTATTACCTATATTATTTCTAAAATATTGAATTATCAATTTAAGAAAAAAAACAATGCCTTATAAAAATATCATCTCTTTTTTGTATTATTTTATTTGATGTATATTATATTATGTTGTATTGTGTTTGTATTTGCTATTTAATATTATTTGAACTTAAAAATAATTATAATTATATTTTTATCAGACTATTGAATACCCACGAAGAACTGAAAAAAAATTGGAATACATATAAACAGAAACAATCAAATAATAAAACTAAGTTAAGGTTAGAAAGTTTACATATATACTAAATTATGGGTATTTTCAAAGCAAAAATACTACTAATAACCGTTATTAATTAAATGTCAACTTAAAAAATTTTCAATATCATATAATTATGCACTAATGGTATCTACAATTAAATATAATTGTTTATTTGAATTAAGTATAAACTTACAATAATTTACAATGATTATTTATAAGTAAATGATTAGTTTATTTTAAATTTGACTACTTGGTCCTGGACACATAGTAATATATCTATTATCCAAAATTGGTTTTACTATTAGTTCCTACATTTTATTGTTTATCAAAAAAATTTTTTTTATATTTATATGGCTATCAGCACAAGACTATTAAGCTTGATAAATTACATTAGACATAGTTATATACATATATATGACAATATTACACGATAAACTATAAACATTTTATATTATAGTAATAGTATGTCAACAAGATTAGATTATTTGCAGAATATCAAAGTATATAAATATAATATAATAAATATAGTTGGATAATGAGTGGTACTGAAACATTATCTATGAAGATAAATGTTTTTTTTGAAATCTCGGTTAGGATAGAGATTAGAGGACTAATTACCGAATTTTATAAAAAAGTTATATATCCGAAATTTAGTTATTTCAATTTATAAATTAAGTGATCATTTATATTGGGTAAAACCAATGCATTCTATTCATTATTCTGCTCAGAATTTAAAAGTTATATAGATAAAAAAATATTGAAAATAAATATTGTTTTGAAATGACTTCATATTATTGCATATACTTTTCTGTTATAAGAATCACCAAGTATATATTATGTAAATTTCCTTATATCATATTTCTGAACTTTTTAATGTTACAGGAGAAAATTTCCTATATCAAATTCAAGTTCCGATGTTACTACTTCAACTTACACAGATTCAACTATTTCTTCTAAACCGGTGTCAGTTACTTCAAAATCTAACGAAACTGATGTTGAATCTTCAGCTACAATTTGTGACCATGTGCATTATAAAAAAGGAATTTTAGTAGATGAACCTAACTCTTTGAAAAAATGTTGTGAGACAACTCTTCGTGGCATTGAAGAGAAGAAAAATCAAAACACGAATAAATTTAAAACCGCATGGTCTCAAACTGAATCAACTAATGAGACAA
Source organism: Acyrthosiphon pisum (assembly GCF_005508785.2). NCBI lineage: Eukaryota > Metazoa > Arthropoda > Insecta > Hemiptera > Aphididae > Acyrthosiphon > Acyrthosiphon pisum. The sequence continues at coordinate 76,407,537 of NC_042495.1, read as the reverse complement.
AATTAAAAAATAATAAAAATGATAAATCTAAGTCTGGTGTTACTTATACAGTTGACCGCCAATTAAAACCAATCAGCAGTCAAAGTTCTATAAGTTATGATATAATTTTTAAGCCTACCTCAAGATGTTCAAAAGAAAAAGATTTTGTATGGACTTATCAATAAATCTTATTAAAAGAAATTAATAAATAAATAATTTTATTTCTTAGGTTAATGATCAATTAAAACAGCAGAAACATTCGATATCAGTAGCATGTCAAACAAATAAAATCCCATTCAAGCCTAAATCTAGTTTACAGGTACCCAACAATTTTAAATTAGTTAACTATTATATTTGTTTAATAGGTATAAATCATAATATATAAGGACATATTATACTCTGTCCAGCGAGAAAACATGATTTTGCGTATCCCCTCGCATGACCCTTTGTGGAATTGGTCTTGATTAGGTAGATGTGCAGTAGAACTGATTTTCTCTTGCTGTAAAGTGTATTGCTTGTTTTTTTAATAATTGTAAGCTACTTATAGAAATTATAAGTACTTGAAAGTTTTGAAAAAATTCAGATGAATTCGTTTTTACATCTTTTTAATAAATTGAATAGGTACAAGTAGTTTAGAAAATATTATTATTATTATTTATATTATTTATTTCTAATAAACATTTTTAATACTAAAGTAGTATAGTATACCTGGTGATTCATTAACATAGAACATTCATTATTTAAATAATTTTAATGCTTTTGAAAATATTTGTTTACATAGTTTCAATTAGTCACTCAAAAATGTTTTTATTAAAATATTATATATTTAAATATTTTTTATCCTATAATAAATTTAAAATTTATAATTTTTTGAATTACAACACAGTTTTAATTTCATCTTCAAGAGCAAAATATTTTTTTAAGTATTTCAGAAATACTAAATATTTTTAGGATGATTAATTTATGAATTATAAGTAATTAAAGTTTAGATGAGCAGAAGAGTGGAACATCATTTTGCGGGATTTAAAACCAATCCAGTCCTCTCATCTAAACTTTACATATTTATTACTCACAAACTATTCGTCTTAAATTCAATGTATATGTATCAAAATACTAAGAAAAATATTCTGCTTTGGAAAATGAAATTAAAACTTTATGTTATCATTTCAAAAAGTAAAAAAAAAACTTAAAAAAATTTAAATGCTGTTTTTTAACGGCTAGATACCATGAACAAATTGTATTTCAAAAATATTTTTAGTTTTTAAAATAATGGATGTTCAATGTTAATATAATCACCCGGTATAGCTAAATTTTTAATTTATAGGAATATTTAATGACAAATCGTCCTGATTACATTTGCCGAGCAGAAGAAAGGCAAACTATCTTAACTAACTTAGCTAGTTTAAGAGATGAGCGCAAACAATTAAAAAGAGATATGCTGATGACAAATAATTATGAAAATAATGTTCCACCAAATCCACTAGGTAATTTATATTAGCTTTTGTTTTACATGAAATATAATGAATGTTATAATATTATTTTAGCTGTTAAACGTGTAATGAGCCAAAGAGAAATGAGGAAACAGACTGAAAATAAATATCGCAAGTGTCCAGAAGTAAAAAATAAAAAGGTAGAAATAAAACGAAAAGAGGAATATAATACAAATAAAATAATGGCAAACATATTTAACAAGGTAAATAAATAATGCTTTAATATTGATTTGAAAAAAATTTGAATTATAAATAAAAAAATATTTGGTTGCAGAGACTTCAAAAAAAGACCTTAAAAGGAAAAGTTGATTTATCCAACAGCGTAAGTGTTTGCAGCTTGTAAATATTAATATTATCTTATAATAATTATAATTTTCTTTTGTATCTTTTTTTGATTGTTTTTGAAATAGACAATTATTTTATGAATTTAATCTTGTTTTATGTTTTTATAATAATTAATTTAATGATAACATATTTTATTATAATGTTTTGAACAAATGACTATAAGGTATTAAAAAAAATGTAATTATTGACTTAAATTAGCTCTATACAATTTCTATCTAATATTTTATTTTGCATTTAAGTAAATTTATATAATATACTTATGTGGCTATCCAAGGTTTGGCAAAATAATTAAAAGGTGGTTATTAGCTACTTTTAACCAAGTTACATAATGATTTACTTTCTTTAAGAAGTAACTTCTAACTTAACAAATTAATATTTAATCCATGATATGCAGTTACTTATCAGTTAATTAAATTTACAGTTGCATTGAATTAATTTGTATTCCTCATCTAAATTCCATTTTTAAAATAAATTTTATTTTGTACAAATTATTGTTTTAATAAGAAAATAATGATAAATAATTATAAGTATTATTTAAAGGTACCTTATGTTATTGTTATTTGTTTTGCAAATACTGTAGAAATACTGTTAATGTCCAATTACAAATTAGAATACTGTAATAAATAAATTCCAATAGAAAATTACAGTCTCTCACACTATTACCAAAGATAATTCAGTTTGACGTTTTAAGAGACTGGTGAGTGATCACTTAAAATATTTACCTAAATAATTAATAACTTCTGTTAGTAGGGACTATCATTGTATAGCCCTTTGTTATATTATTCTTATATGTATTCATTTTACTTTATATTTTTGATCTTGTATATATATTTTCATCAATTTTAATTACTGTACATTAGTGTGAATACTGGATTGTAAATAATTGGTATAGAAAAAAATGCAACAAATTTTTAACCAAGTTAATTTTCTTATTAGTTTTATTTAACTTTAAACTTAAGACTTATCTTACAATTTTCGATACTAAGTGGAGGGAAAAATGTATTCATTTTACAATTGTTTTTTATATTTCATCAACTTTTAGGGCAGTAAAAATTCTCCAATTTTTTACTTCAACATCTTTTCTCGCAGGAAAGTGAATCTAGTTGGTACTTTGAGGGGGGGACCAAATTGATTTTATTTTTAGATGTACCTAACTCAAAAATTAATAACCTTAGCTACTTTAAATTTTCACCAGTGTTATTTGACCATTTACAAACATGATAACATTTTCAAAATATTTTGACTCTTATTGAGATATTTAAAGCCATTATCAAACAGTATTATAATGACAATTATTATCATGTACATAATATTTTTATACAGTATGTCTATGATTTAAACTCTTTGGAAGATTCAATTTCTATAATGAATAATTTTTGACTATATCTGTGGATATAAAAGGGGATAGATAATTAGATTCAATCTCGAAGGTCGTATTAAAATAACATTTTCGTTGTTTTCGATCGTTGCACCGGAAGTCCGGAACGTTCTTAGAGTGGCGTCGTCTGAAATACCATGACAAAATAAATAATTATTTTGTCATGTGAAATACGTGGAACAAGTTTACTTATTAAGTTTACTTGTTCCCTAGTCACGACTCGTGGACCCTCGTGTTATGGTCGCGGTTAACCTCAAACAAAATGTTATCTGATCGACGATAGCGATAATAGCGGATTGCCGACTGACTGTGATTGAGTAAACTAAACATTTAAGTATAACTTACTAACCTCGTGTTCTGAGTTCTGACTACAACAACTACCTACAACTATTTATACACTAAACACTAAACAGTACTATTTTATGCGCTGCAGACGACGGATGTTTTTTAAATAAATATATAAAAAACAAACACGTTTGAAAGTTATACATATTGATAATTTTTTTTATTAACGACTTCTGGGTAGATCTATAATTACTTGAACACAGACTCGCGCCCTCCGACGTCGAAATTCATAATTAGGTATCACGCAACAGTCGTATTTTGGATCGTTTTCCGCGCACTTGTTTTTATTTTTCGAATCTCCGTTCATCGTTATACAGGTACGTTCAAATAAAAAATAAATAATCTATAACCGACCGTAAGTAGTAATTGGATTTTGTATGTTATTATTTTATACACAGTCGATCACGACAGCGATGAGTACCTCCAACGTAAATGTCGAAAACGAGACAGTGGTTCCTTCTGTAGTTGACGCGAAATTAGAGCTACCGGCTGAGTCGAAAACTATCATAACTGAAAACGAGACAGTGGTTCCTTCTGTAGTTGACGCGAAATTAGAACTACCGGCTGAGTCGAAAACTATCATAACTGAAAATGATACAGTGGTTCCTACTGTAATCGACGTGACAGTAGAATCACCGTCCGAATCGAAAACCGAAAATAAAACAGTAGTTGACAAGAAAGTAGAACAGCCAACTGCCAGCATACCCACCAAACTTGAGCAGAACATTGTTAAGCAGCTCAGTTTCTACTTTAGCGACACCAATCTCCCTTATGACAAGTTCCTACAAAATGAGATTAAAAATGATGACGGCTGGGTGAAAATCGATGTGCTGTTGACGTTCAAAAGACTGGCATCCCTGAGCAAGGACCCAGCAGTGATTGCACAAGCCGTCAAAAATGTCACTGGTAGCATTTTGGAGGTCTCAGAGTCTGGTGAAAAAATCAGACGCAAGGTGGAGTGTGCTGTGCCAGTCGCCAACCAAGAGTTCTTGAACGAGATGATTGCGCGGTCCATCTACTGCAAAGGCTTCCCAAGAACAGCTACTATGGATGAATTGTTGGAATTTGCCTCAACTTTTGGTGACAAGATCATTACTAAAGTCACACCTCGAAGACTCAAAACCAAAGAGTTCAAAGGTACCCTTTATTTTACATTTAATACCAAAGAAGAAGCTGAAAAGTTTTTGAAACTAGAATCTGTTAAATACAAAGACGTCGAACTGGAACGCAAATGGGAAAAAGATTTCCTCGAAGAGAAGAAAAAAGAATATGAAGATAAATTGGCAAAAAAAGATGAGAAAATAAAAGCGGAAACGGAGAAATATTTTAAAAAAGGATATTTACTTAAAGTTGATAATGTGGATGCATCTGTTACAGTTGAAAGCATTAAAGCAATTTGCGTTGAATTTGAATGGCAAGTCGCCTTTGTGAAAATAGTTGAAAACGAAAAATTAGCGTGGATTCGGTTGAAGCCCGTGAAAGCCGCCAAAGACCTGTTGGAGGAGTTTGCTGAAAAAGTGAATGATCTGGATATTAAGTTCTCATTACCAGAAGCAGATGTTGAACAAACTGTATTGAACGAAATGACCAAGGAAATGAAAGGTGTGCTCAACATGAAAGACAAAATGAAAAAAGAAAAGAACAAGAATAAGGGAGGAAAAAGATATAACAAGCGAAGGAACGATGATGGACATTCTAACAATAAACGATTTAAAAGCAACGGAAATTAATTTAACTATTTGTATTTATATTTTTTTTTATACAATAAGGACCTAAACATGTTTATCTTTACGAACTAAAATTAAAGATAAACTATTATAATTATTAAAACAGTTTTATTCATTATAAAATATGTATGTAGAACAAATACATTATGTAAGCACATATTCTAAAATGCGTGCATTGCTGGGGGTTTTTCGTACTCAGGTTTGGCTTGACGGTCACGTTCGTTTTGAATTGCTTGTACTCGAGACATCTACAAACAAGAAATTAAGAAATTCTAAAGTTATTACGTCATCATTGACTATAGTACCTAATTATATATTATTATATATATATATAATAATATATATTTCTAATAACTCACATGGTATAATTTATAGTGGAAAATTGTAGATACTTTTTTTTAATAAAAAATTCTATCAAATAATTAGAAATTAAAACCAATATTGTTTTAGTTTAGGAAATCGGTAATTTTATATACTAGTTATTCATAAACTTTATAGAATATTGAAATGTGGAAAATAGTACAATGATTAACAAAATTAAAAGATTTGTGACCAATAAATTTGCACTGAAGAGGATATAGAATACAGTAACTTGAATAAGAGACATTTAAACTTTAAGAGTTTATTCGTATTGATATTATGTTAATACACATGTCTAGACTACCTACAAAAAGAAATATTGAACATTTTAAATTTATGTTAGATAGCATAATAAACCAGTAACAAAAACATATTTTATACTTAATAATAATTATATTCAGATATTGTTTTTTTTAATTACTAATGTTATCACTCTTAGTGAAAAGATTTTTAATTAGATTTGAAAATATTATCCTGTGAAAATTCAATGTTTAACAGTTTTTTCTACGTAAGATAATATATTATTATGCACCTAATTTGAGATATCTAGTGACCACAACTGTTAAATAATTGGAATCTAATTTTGGTCAAAAATTGCATTTAATTTTGGTATCCAGGCTAAGATCCATGAAGCACGATAGTGCAAATGGCCCTAAGGGCCATGTCTCTATTCCTGTTGACCGCATTAGTAATTGATTTTTATTATTCATGTAAATCAACCTCCCAACCATTTTCGAAATTCTGGATACGCCACTACATAGCTTTAAATATAGGGCACAAATTTGGGCCCTAAAAAGCTTGATTATGCATGCAACTAAATCACTCTAAAATATTTTCTAATGACAGCACAAACCCTTTATTTAAGAGGACGCTACACCCGTATCTGTTGTCTCCGTCTTACACAAGCACGACATAGCAAATTGTCGTTCACTATTCTCAATAGTGTACTGTTGGTTTTGATACTAGAGTGAAATGACCTATTTTCAAACTTATAGGTAAGAATATTATCTGGGTCTTAGCATGGGCAATTTTTAAATATTTTAATTTTCAAGCGAGATATGAGCATTTTTAATATTTCACATACCCTTATTTTTCTCGAAAATGAAAATATCGAAAAATTGCCTACGTTAAAATCCAGATAATGTTCTTACCTAAAGGTTTGATAATAGGTCCATTCACTCAAAAGTATCAAAACTAACAACTCACTATTGAGAATAGTGGACAACAATTTGCTATGCCGTGTGTGTGTGTGAGACAAAGACAATACACGTGAGTGTAGCGTCCTCTTAAGCCATAATACAAATAAATGTGAAAAAAAATGTATTGTTTTATTAATAAATAAATCCTATTATTTTTGATTTTAAACTTATGTGAACAAATTACTACTGATGTTTAAAAATTTGTAACCACTGCACAATTACAAGAACAATCAAACGAGATTTTTAAGGAAGAAATTTGAGTTCAAGAAATTACATGTGCAATATACAAGCGACACGTATCGTACTCAGACTTCGATACAAGCTGGTACGTAACTATTCCATATCAAAATAAGTATGGAATTTTTCTTCTTGAAAATCTTCAATGTACCTGTTTATCTCTTGTGCAACATTCTTTGAAATCATCATAGTACGCTTGACATACTTCCATGCCTTTCGGATACCCGTAAGCCTCGTAACAGTTCATCAACTTCATTTCAAAATCTGCACAGCGTACGCCCGTCTGCGCAGACATGATTGGACCTGTGAAATCGGTTATTGGGTTCCGGAAGAACGGACTCAAAAACGACATTTTCTCTCACCTAAAAAACCCAAAAGTATAGAATTGAAATTATCGCGTCTGGACTCTCATTATATACTTACGGTGTCTGGGATGAAGCCGAGAAAATTGAATAGATAATTATTGTTAGACTTATTGCGAAATACAAATAAATATAAAATTATAAAATATTATCTTTCCAAATTCCAAAAACTGATGCTTATCAAATATCACAAAACTGTTATCATAGTAAAATTCGTACAAACGACATGTGTAGAGGTCACAGCCGGGTACCCGCGAAATTTCCGAAATTGTTTTTCTAAACGATTCCGCACCAAAAGTGACGTAAAAAATGAAAATAGGTACATCAAATTTTCGTTTACTATAGTATTATAGTAATATATCTCGATGTCTATAGATTACAAACAAACTATAAATTTATGCATTATAATATAATACGCAGTGGCTATACCTCTTTCAATAATTTATATTCTATCAATATAAATTTTATTATTATTATTATTATTATTATTAATATAAATTACCTATAATAATATTATGTTACTTTATGATATTTTTTTTTTTTTTTTACAAGAAATTTACAATCTGTACTTACTAGAACAATAAGCAAATGTGCACTGGGTATTTACATGTGAATTTTTTGATGGAAGAAACCACCCATTAGTGATACTACCTATTTTGTGTTCTTAGCTTTAAGTTAAGCTAATTTTAACTTAATGATATAACCCCAGAATATAAGAAATTTACGACTGGTCAGGGGACAGGACGTGAAAATATAATATTTATAGTTATTAGGTTTTCCAAAGAATAAAAGTTTTAACGTGGGAATAGCCACTGATTAAATATTATTTTTTTTTTAAACTCAATCAACTGTATAGTAGTGTTTGAGCCATGGTTTGAGTGTACTTCTTCTTTAAGCATAGATATACGGTTGAGTGTCTGTGTAATACAATATATGTGTTAAATTTAAATTTATATTAACCCTGGTTTCACAAAACAACGATTGCGAGTTGTGTCCTAACTTCTAAGTGCGAAGGAGACAATTAGTGCTGAGGTGTATGTGTATCAGATTTCAGATTATCAACATTTATTTCTAATTTTTTATTTGGCAGTTTGAATTTTTGAGTTTGCATACCTATAACTTAATAGTTAAAAGTCAATACTGAACAGTGACTGACCAAATGGTGTGAATACCTAAGGTATTATATATTTATAAAAGATTTATTACTAAGTGTATCTATTAAAAATTGTTAAATATTTTAAAATTACCATTGCTTATAGAAAACAATTATATAAAAGTGCAAATATCTACTGTTAATATTTTTTTTAATAACAAAATAATGATCAATATCATTATTTTTGTTTTAAATATCCAATTTTATCAACACTTTAACCTTGAAACAAAAAATGTTTTACATTTTTAATAACAACTGTATAATAATAATACAACCTAATAATTAGGCCTAAAAAAACTTTTATTTATTTATGCCAAGGAAATTTTCAAATTTATCATGCTAATAAATCTATGGGCAATATTATTTTTCTACTGTAATATTGTATGGCCAATGACAAATAATAGCCATAAATCAGACATCGGTATTTCATATTATGTTACAGCCCAAAGTAGTTACATGGTTATAAACTTATTAAGTTCATGTTTATAATTATCAAGATATTATAACTTATTGTTAAAAACTCATAAAAAAAAAAAAAAACTTATTAAATAATATTATGAAAACAATTACTCTTAATGTTTATACTATATTTTTAAAATGTGTATATTTTATTATATAAAAAATATTGTTAACATTTTTCAAAAAATTTAATAAATAATTATCCTATTTATAGATTATAATTTTTTCTTTGTAGAATTTTACAATTGAAATTTGAAATGCAATAATATAACAGCATAATTATAACACTAGAATAATGTTTAACATTTCTCATTTTACAGTCTACACTTAATAATTAAGAGTAAAGTAAATTAAGCGAAGCATAAAGTTTCAAAAAATGACTATCATACTTTTAAACTTTTATTAAATACAACAGAATCAAAACAGACATATACACATGAAAAAGTCAAAATTACAAAAAATATTAATAATCTCAATGTCCATTCTGCATATCAGGCATAAGATTTTTAATAGTTTCCGAATGGAAATTATTTTGCTGTAAATCAGAAATTAACATCAATTTTGGTTAACATAAACTAAAAAAAAAAAATAACAATGTAACTTACTAATTCGTTTAAGGCATTCTTGGCAAATTCAAAATCCTTCATAATAGTAATTACATCAATTTCCAATTTACTCTTATGCAAATTACATTTGTCAATCTCAAATTCTAACGACTTTATAGTTTCGGATTGATAACTGGATTGTTTTATCATACTGTCAATTTCTCTGAAACATACACATCACAAATTAATAGTTAAAAGAACATTCTTCAAACAGTATGTAAAAAATGTACTATTTTAATACAGTTTAATAAAGTTTAAACTTATTAATAACTATTTAATACTTATGGAAATATACTATCACTAAAAATTATAAAAATAATTTTTTATTTGTTCAAATGGTATCTAATATAAATAGGTTTAAAATTTTTTAAAAATAAAACAATAAACAAGCTTTAAAAACAAATAACTATTTACAATACTAATCAAGTTTGTAGGTACACATTCAAATTAAATTTAAAACCTATGTATAATGAAATGAAATATAAAATAAAAGAGGGGGACGAGGTGGCCGAGCGGTCAAATGCGTCGACTGCGGTGCTGTCGGTCGTGGTTTCAATTCTCGGTCACTGGGCGGCATTTGCTCCGGGCAAGTCACTCCGGGGCATGGCAGAAACCTACCGGTGCCCCATTCGAAATTATGCCAAAAATACACCCACGTGTAACACACTTACCGTTCCAAAAAAACTTACAGTACCTCCCCCTTCCCAATGGCCTAAGTCGCCGCGGTTAAAAAATATAAATAAAAGACTCTTTAATTGATAGTGTATACTTACTTATTTAATGCATCATATTTAAGCTTGTATGAATTGCGTTCCCTCTCCATTTCTTTAACAAAATTATTTATTTTGTTATTTATTTCAGCTCGTTCACGTTCCAGAATTTCAATCTTTTCCTTCAAATTTTCAGAAGACTCTTCTAATTCACATTTTGTTTGTGACATTGTTTCAATTCCATTGATTAATTTACTAAAACAGATTAAAAAAATATATACATAGTTCTAATTTTATAAATAAAAAAGTATACAATTTCTTTCATTCTGAAATAAAATGTGTTTTTTTATAAGTCTTTTTGATCAAAATAATCTGCAACTTACGAAAAGTCTTTCATTTTTTTCAGTTACATCTGTTAACAAACGTAATCGTTTTTTCTTGTGCTTGCTAGTTCTTGTTCCAGAATTATAACAGTTTGTTTTTTAGCACTAACTTGCGCCATCATTGCAGATTTCTTTTCTGTTATTTCATTTTTCAATCTTTTTAGACGTTCATGATCAGCTTTTAATAAATCTGGTGCCTCTACAATTTGTGCTCTAAGATCATTTATATCTCTTATGATCTAAAATCATTAAATAGTAGAATTATAAAATAACTTAAATGGCTATGATAATATTAATATAGAAAGCACTCAAACTTTAATACTAAGTTATTTTTAATTTCTTAATAATACATAACAATTGAAAAAAAATACATTACATTATCTTTTAGTTCACACAACTTTGAACATTTTTTCTCAATATCGTCTTGATCTTGTTTCACTTTCTCCAATTCTTTAAGTACATCATCTCGATGTTTTTGAATTTTTGCCAATTCAGACTTTCCATCTTTTACTTCTTCAGCAACCTTAAAATAATTTGACAACAACAAAAAAAAATTAACAATTAAATATTAAAAATGTATAATATATACCTACAGTTTTTATTTCAGCTCCTCGTTGTATACGGTCTAATGACTTTTTATTAATTGTATTCACAATGATATCTTTTTGCTTCTTAAGACTATCAATTGTATCTTTCATATTTCTAACGGCTTTCATTTTGGCATCAACTTCATGTATTTTTTCATCACTATATTTAATGAAGTTTATCATTGTTTGCAGCAAACGATACGTTCTTTTTGAACCTTTGAAATATAGTTTCAAGTTTAGAAATATTAAAAAGCTTGGACATGATACAAATACATAGACTAGGTTCCTTCCTACCCTATATCAAATTTGGTACGGAATAGTAAAATGTAATGAATAGTTATAACTAGTTGAAGCCTAAATTATAGTATTTAAAATATATATATATATTTTGTAGCCAAACTTCTATGTAAGAAAGCAAGTATGGTCTATTAAAAATTAACCAAGGTGTTAAGTTAATGCTTTGTGTAAAGATTTTTCAATAATTACAATTTTAAAGAAATAATAAGTATTATTTTTTACCAATTTCATTGGTTGTAATTATTTAAAACGAAAAAACCTACATTGGATATTAGATTAAATGAACACTTTGAACATTTTATAAAAGTAAAGGCTTACCTAATTTGAAAAGTTTGCTGACAAAATGTGATAGAAAATGTTATGCTGACATTGTTTCAAAATAAAAATAACATAGTTGTAGTATGCGGTATTTTATAAATCTTTCACACAATTTAAGATAGTTAATTGATGTAACAATAATTATTAATGCTATAATGCCTAATAAATAATAATAATAGCAAAAACTTACTCGGATCACAAATATCGTTCAAACCAAAATCATCAATTCCCAATTTCGAGTAAATATATTTCAAAGCTGTGCACATGTTCAATATTGGTACAGTTTCACTGTACATTTCATGGTACGTGAGATTTTGATTGATATGGATCTACAGAATAATCATAGATATAAATAAAAATATTTAAACAACTTTTCACAGAATCTTGAGTTAATATACACTTATCTAGTTGTAGAATAGAATAACTATTTTATGAAATGTTATGTATAATGATAATTACCTCAATCAAATTATTCACATCGCAGAAGAATTCGTTGAACACATCCGTGTAGAAATTCGTTACAAACGATTGAGAGGGCTCTTGTAGATCTTTGATAGTCGCTTTGAATTGTGGCATATATTGTTCTAATTCATTAATAAGGTTAACGTATTCGACGTGCATTGACGATTTGTTTTGCTTGGCCATTGTGGTGATGTTTGGCTGCCAGGCCATTTTCAAGTTTTCGAGTAGTGTAACACTCAACAGATGGGTATTTTGTGTAAAATGTAAATGAGTAAATTTGATGTTTCAACTTTCGAATTCAATAATTGTATTTAAATCGAAACTCTATAGTGATTACTGATTAGCACGAATTAAGATATTATGTATTAATTCGTGGTGATTAGTCAATACAATTTAAAAATCAACGACAAAACGATCGATACTCATGATCAAACAATGGTACTATCATGACAAAATATGGTAGAATATTTTTAAATTTTTTAACGATTTTTTCCGAATTTTGAAAGCAGTAAATAATAAATCAGCTATCAAATATCAACAAACTTTGCAGACACTCGATTGGTCGAATGGGTCATGGAATTTATAGATAACAGAAGATCTTCTATTATCTATGGTTCTGTAGGACCAGGGGTACGAAACTCTGTGAATTGGCCGAATCGGGCGATTGTAGCCTTGAACACGGTCTCCAGGGGGGCGTGGCATACGTAATCTATGATAAAAGTAAACAGTGGAAACAACCCGACCCCGCGCAGAATACCCTACCTATTAGGCGGAAACGGTTTTTCAATACGGGTATAACATCATGTCAGTGTTACGGAAACAGTTTCATTGTTCGGACTTCAGATCATAGGTAAACACTTCACCCATCAGCTGATCGAGTTTCGCTTCTATATTGTTCTATGGTAGGACGATAAGAATAACTGATGATGATATTAACAGAGGGAAGTTCAAAAAAAGCAGGTAAGTGGTTTGTAGGTAATGCTAGACTGCTAATGTGTTAAATTTAAATTAAATTATATAAACCCATTGTAGGTATACGAAAAAAGATTCTGAGTGAAGACGATTAATATCTGTTAGCCCATAATATTACTAAGTATTTTACAAGTACCAACAATATTCACTTTCCTATCAAAAGAATAAATTGCTGAAGTAGAATATTAAAGCTCTTTTACAGCCCCAAAATGTGATGACACACAAATATAAAACATTGTAAAATCAATAGAGATCTATTCAGATAATCAGATTTCGGATTGATGAAATAATGAAAATCGATGTTCGTTATGATTGAAATTTACAGTTTTTATCATTTACAATATAACAATATTTAGTATATATCCTATATAACACCCAAAACAACAATGCATAATAATTTTTTTAACAAAATAGGCAGTGTCTAGACGCCAGACCATGGTCGGTATTTGGTAAGATAAAGAATGGCGGACCAGTGTCAACAACTTACATCATACTATCATAGAGTATTAGAGTCATAATACTTTATGACTTGAAAACATGAATTAACAGAATACAATTAAATATTACGGTATAGAGTAAAAATATACAGCTTTAAATTTTCCATATTTTTACCTGAACTATATTATGAGTGTTTATTTTGACCTAAGACAATTGCATTCCAAATGGACAACTGTCTTATAAAACAAATTAGGTGTAATATTAAAATAAATTGACCAATTTTCTTTATTTAAACTTTGACTGAATATTATGTTTGTAAGAATTCTCTCAGATCCTATGCACACACAGATAAAATGTTTTTTGTAACATTGTGTAATTGTCTAAACATAAAAAAAAAATGATTTTGTGAGAAACGTCTTGTCTGTGTTGCGCATGGGCCAGAGAGAAAACAAACAGTGTATCGATATCACTAACGACACTAAGAGGGTTTTTGTGCTTAATGATTTAGTTACACATTCATCATATTATTATACTTATAAATATATAATACAATTGGCTTATAAAATAACAATTACAATGTATAATATATATTTGTATCAAATCAATCGTTGTGCCATTAGCTGGTTAATTAATGTGGTAACTTAAAAATTACTTGTATATAATGAAAATAAATTTGTAATACAGAGAATTTATAAAACAAATTATATTATCAATGAAATTAAATTTATTGGTAATGTTATAATATACTGAATTATGTATATAAGTCATAAAAAATAGGTAACTGGAAGCAAGTAGCCCAGGAATGTCCAGTTAGTAGGAATTATGTCGTAATAACTTAAGTATAACATCAATTGAAGTCCTAAAAATAAAATGAAAAGTTTAATAAAATTTATAACAAATTTCAATCATTTACTACATATAGAATTATATTCTATTAAAGAGATAAATTTAAAAAAATATATATTTTTTACAACTTTCATAAATACTGTATAATTATTTAATAAAATGCAAGTTAAATTACATATACATTTTCAAACAATCTACTTTTATTTATTTACATTAAAAAAATATTACACATAAAATTTTTATGAAGTAATTTATTTGTTTGTAATATTTGTAATGGTTATTCATACCATCGTTCGTCTCGTATCACCTGCCACTCGATCTAACAACTAAAACAAAGTCGATATGTAATATATTAATCTCACATAATTAACATTTTTTTTTTTTTTTTAATTATTAATTACTCACTCCAGTTATGCCAGGCAAATTGAGTAAAGTTCCCAATAATGGTACTCGGCGCATGAAATTTATTGCTACTGGAAAGAAACCACTGAAAAACAAATAATCTGTTAAATTGAGGAGCAATGTTTAATATATTGTTACAACACTTTAAATTAAAAGTAAATAATAATAATATTTTCTATACAATTATAATAGTAGCCATTGGCTCACCGAGTTTTATGATTTTTAACGTATGATTACAGCAATTAGCTACTATGCGGTTCAATAATTTGATTAATTAAATTTTACAATATTGTTTGTACTTTGTACTAACATCTCATTATCACATAGAAATAAAATTATGACTAAACCTCATGACCGTCCTATGCCACTTTGAGATTTACTCGGTAGCTTGCAAGCCCAATCCGGGCCTGATAGTAGCATAGTTAAGAATTAGACCTAAAGAAATATAAAAAGATAAGATAATTTCCTGCTAATCCTTAAACTACTTAAGCTAAATCTTATTTGTTTCATAGATATGTTTTTGTTGTAAAAATTGTGCGCCAGTAAATATTATATTTTGTGGAAAATGATTTATATATAGTATCTTAAAATTATTTTGAAGGTACGAATGCTGTATGCACTTGAAATTACACATATTTACAGTAACAGGCTGACTACATACAAACATAATACTACAATTTCAAATATTAGAAGAATTATTTATCATTTTTCAATCCTACACATAAAATATTTAGATATCTACAGAGAAATATTGATCATGAATATCGAAATTTTAGATTAAAAATTGCAACTGATGGTAAGGTCACTTGGTGACGGGATAATCACATTTTAAACTGCTTGGTGGCGGGGTAATAACTAATATGTACCGAAGAAAGGCTAGCAAACTTACCTGAACAGAAGTATAAATCCATAAATTTCCAATAGCATTCCTACAATTGGCCATCCAAAAAGAACAACTGATATTCCGCCAAAAAATGACAAAGATGCTTTGATTTTTTGCCTTTGGAAAAAGAACTTTAAAGTTCGTTGTACACCAATGACACAACTAAGACCCACTATGAACAATATCTAAATAAAAAATGAAATAATTAAACAAAAATAAATTAGTTAATTTTAAAACGTATGCACAAATTTGCACAAATTAACTTGTAAAAAAGTAATATCAAGGACAGGAAATTGTCATAATTGTTTATAAATTTGTGTAGGTACTCACATTGCCAATGGCTAAAAGTCCTTTGTCAAACAGCAACAACATGCCCAGGAATAGAAACGATATTCCAAAACCAGCCAGGCCGACTCCGATTTCTGTTAGAAAAAAAAAATGTATTTATTTATACATAAAACGATGTTGAAAAAGACAAATGTATGTACACATACTTTGTAAATCAGTTATTTCAAACATTGAAGACATTTGAAACAAATTTCGTCACAGAAAAATATATTTAAAGATCATTATTAATAATACAAATATTATATAAAACCTTTCAACACTATGTTATGATGAAGTTACATTTATATTATGTACCATTTTACAACAGCCAAGTACTGAGTGCGGTACTTCAAAAGTTAAGTAAAAATAGCGCAAAGTGAACAAAATAACAATATAGTATTTTATAATTTATAATAATATTGTGATCATGGTGAACATTATATTGTAAATTTGTAAATACTGAAATATTGAGATGTGTGGTAGCGACTCGTGTTGGGCTTGAGACTTGAGAGATGGGATTTTGGGAGCGTAATATCACAGAATAGTAATTCCACGATTTAAATTTGATAACCACTATGATAACATTTGACACAATAAAATAGTAAAATTATTGATTTTAATCCAAAAAACGCACGACTATTTTCGCACTTATTGGGCAACACTGTATCAGCTACGACACAGTTGGACTAAGAGATAGTGTGTGGTGTACGTAGTAGAGTTGTTATCAAATTGATGATAAAAAGTGAAATTTCAAAACAAGTTTCTACATGGACTAGTACGCTTATTAATATATTTTTTTTGGGCTAAGCCAGCGTCAAAATGGTTTTGGCCGATTTGGGCCGTAAGATCACTTCAGCCCTTCGGGGTCTGAATAACGCCAGCGTCATCAATGAAGAGGTACGTTAATGGTTTACAGTGCATATTGAAAATGTATTAAGTTCGAATTATGTATATCTGCCGTAGGTGTTGAACTCCATGCTAAAAGACATCTGTGCGGCTCTGCTGGAAGCCAACGTCAATGTTATGCTTGTCAAAAAACTTAGGGAGAATGTACGTAATGTCATTGACTTTGACGAGATGGCCGGAGGGCTAAACAAGAGGCGCATGATACAGAGCGCCGTGTTCAAAGAACTAGTGAAAGTAAGACAATGCACACTCGCAACTTGACGGTTACTTTGTTCAATCTCACACTCATTCTGATTTGTTTTCAGTTGGTAGATCCTGGTGTAAAATCTTATCAGCCAGTAAAAGGCCGACCAAACATAATCATGTTTGTCGGTCTACAGGGTTCTGGTAAGACAACAACTTGTACTAAGTTGGCATATTACTATCTAAAAAAAAACTGGAAAACTTGTCTTGTGTGTGCGGATACCTTTCGGGCTGGAGCATATGATCAGTTGAAACAGAACGCTACTAAAGCTCAAATACCATTTTACGGAAGGTGTGCACAATTATTTAACTCTTATTTGTTTGTTTCAGTTAATCGCTAATTATTACTTATATCTTAAAATTCCATACAAGTTATCTTATATCTAAATTTTATAATTTTCAGTTATTAAAATATGTTGATTATTATTTCAGTTATACCGAAGTAGATCCTGTTGTGATAGCTCAAGATGGTGTAGATATGTTCAAAAAAGAAGGTTTTGAAATAATTGTTGTTGACACTAGTGGACGGCATAAACAAGAAGCTTCTTTATTCGAAGAAATGTTACAAGTGTCAAATACTATTGTGAGAAAACTTCAAAATAAAATATTCTATATTTCATTAAAATATCATATAATAAAGATAATCTGTTTTAGAAACCTGATAACATTGTATTTGTTATGGACGCAACAATCGGTCAAGCTTGTGAAGGGCAAGCTCGAGCTTTTAAAGATAAAGTCAACATTGGTTCTGTAGTGATCACTAAGCTTGATGGCCATGCAAAAGGAGGAGGAGCACTTAGCGCGTAATTAATTGAAATACATTTTTTTTTTGCTATCGATTTCTTTTAAATTGAATTATATTTTAGAAACTTTGTTTCATCTATTGATTATTAATTTTGTTTTTAATGGCTATTGGATTTCGTGCCAGTAAAATATGCTTATGTTTTATTCAATTTGTTAAACAGTGTGGCAGCTACGAAGAGTCCAATCATTTTCATTGGTACTGGAGAACACATAGATGATTTTGAACCATTCAAAACAAAGCCATTCGTCTCCAAACTGCTTGGTATGGGTGATATCGAAGGACTCATCGACAAAGTAAATGAATTAAAACTAGAAGATAATGAAGAGTTAATTGAGAAAATAAAACACGGGCAGTTCACAATTAGAGATATGTACGAGCAATTTCAAAACATTATGAAGATGGGTCCATTTTCACAAATCATGGTTAAGCTTTTGTTGATTTTCTATAATTAAAATTATTGTTAAAGAGACTTACCTTTTTTTTATAGGGTATGATACCAGGATTTAGTCAAGATTTCTTATCTAAAGGTAGTGAAATGGAATCCATGGCTCGATTAAAAAAGCTTATGACAATTATGGACAGTATGAATGATGGAGGTAAATTATTTCAATGCAATTAAATATAAAATTTATAATTAACTGTACAATAAAAAAAACTCTATGCTTATATTTATATGATAGAACTCGACCATAGAGATGGAGCAAAATTGTTTACAAAACAACCAGGACGTATAATTAGAGTTTCCCAGGGAGCCGGTGTTACAGAACGTGAAGTACGAGAGCTTATATCTCAATATACAAAGTTTGCTGGAGTCGTAAAAAAAATGGGTGGAATCAAGGGATTATTCAAGAGCGGTGATATGTCCAAAAATGTCAACCCATCACAAATGGCCAAGCTTAATCAACAAATTACAAAAATGATGGATCCCAGGGTTTTGCAGCAAATTGGTATATTTATGCATAAAGCAATTCAATTTATTAAAGTGATCTTATTTTTTTGTAAACTTGAAAACCTTATGATTTGCAATTTTTACTGTTGACACAACGTTGGCTATTTAGTTGACATAATAATATTTATTAATATTATTTATTTTTATTAAATAACAAATAACACTTTTAGGTGGAATGCCAGGACTGCAAAATGTTATGCGGCAGTTACAACAAGGTGCTGGAGGAGGTCTTGGTAATTTAATGGGTGGTTTAGGTAAATAAATAACTTGTAAACAAATAAACTCTTTTTCCAAAATATATTATGTACCTTTTCATCTGTACAAATTCCATAAAGTAAGATAGATAATTGTCTTGTGTAAGTTGTTTCCCTTCCCATATGATAATTATTCTAGTTTTACTTGTTATGCTGGTACTACTGATTCTAAAATTAGTATTTACATCAAAATAAATCTATTGTAAGTATTTGAATACAATTTATTTATATTTTTATTTTGTAAAAAGAAAAACTAATATAAGTTTGTTTTTGGTTATTAAATATTATAATATATGGCGTAAGCATAGATACTTGATTACATATTTTGATCAATGTGATTTTCTAAAAAAATATATATAAAAAAATAGAAAACATTTTGTGTTCAGATATTTTTTATGTGTAATAATTATTGTACTAAACTTGCTATTGACAATCATTTAAAAAAAATATAAAAAAAAAATAGTATCTACCTAAATGGTAGCATGGTTGGATTTATTTTACCATTTCGGGGTATAGAAAAAAAATGTATTTTCTTTGTATTTTGTTTACAATTTAGTTTGAAAATGTAATCCAGTTATCTTTTAACATAAACATATTTGGTATGTTTGATTAAAATAATTATAATGAATTCTTGTGAATATTTTCCTGAAACAATCGATATACCTACTCCTATTTAATTTGTGATAAATCTATTGGTGCAAACATCAATCGGTCTAGAAACATCATAGCAATTAAGGACGCCGACCTGCACGGCTCTATCTATACCTACTAAAATAATAGGACCTGGCTCTTGCGATATGCATATGATATATCAAGTTTGGGCACTGTTAGGCTTAGAGTGTACCTATAGGTACCAATCTAGTACCTACCTATATACTACTGGTGTGCCGTTTAGGGAGGGCATAGTGTCCCTGCCCTCACCTAAACATCATCAATTATCTATAAATAATAATTTATTTCAAAAATCTGCATAGAAATTCAGACTGATTAATGATTTTAAGTTAAAAATAAAGCATACCTACAAATTTTACTATTGAATACATGTTTGTATATAGGTCAGACCCAAGTGAATTTTGCCCCCCTCCCCATGGACAAATCAAATGCGTTACATGCGTACATGTAAATTTCCAATAGATGTGTCATGTGTGGGATAGGGTATTATGTGTACCTAAAAAAATATATATTTATGTATATAATAATAATATAATATCGGCTATATAAAAATATTTTCACATGTTTATATTATGTACCTAGGTAGTTATAAAAAGCCAAAATCATTGACCAAACCCCGCCATTCATGTGTACCTATCTACACACATCTGATCGTTAAGTAACAATATGTCAATACCTATAATCTTTTACTATTATTTTTTAGCGTTATTGAGACGAGGTAGGTACCTGTATAGCTGTATATATATTTGCAATTTGGTACTATAAGTAAGTAGTCACTAGTCAGGTGGTCTAAATACCTGCTAATATATTATCTACATAACGAATCACGATTCACATCAAATATGTAGGTATTATACATTTATACCTATAGGTAGGTACATATTATTATATTTGATATAATATGTATAATAATGACATAATGTATATACATTTAATACGCGGAGCCCAGTGGTCAATGACAAATTTCCAATTGATATAATGGGCATTGAACCGAACTTGTGTGTTATTCAATATAGGTAACACATATTATACTTCTCAAATTCTCATTCATTCATATATAATAATTGTAAACGACTTTGTATTATTATTATTATAACAAACGTTAACAAGATTTCTACAGGCACCAACTACATTCTGTAATATATTATGTAGGTACCTATCTCATTTCTCATAACTAATACCTACTGTGTATTTTGTACTCAATACTCAATAGTCAATACATGATACATCATTATGGAATTATGCTTACTCAATAAATATATTAAGTGCCGGGCTTCTCAAAATATATTACTAGGAACAGGCTGGACAATTTGTGTTCAAACCTTAGTTAGCTGAGATTTTTAAAGTCTGAGTCATGGTAGATATTTATTAATAACAGCTATAGGTTAACCTATAGTCATTTAAGAATAGTTTTCAAATGTATTCAAAATAGGTAGGTAGGTAGTAGGTACCTAGTATATAGGTACCTACGTATTTAAATACTTGGTGTCATATATTGTAATATTGTATAACGTAGGTATTTTAATACTGCCTCTCAACATTTTTTAATATAAATCCAAATCTCTAAGAGTATTCAATATACTTTCAGTATATAGGTACCTACATTTTTGTTTGTTAAAATATTTGTACATTTATGAAAAAAAGTACTTTTGGCGAATTTGAAATCTCCAATACCACATTGTGGAAGGTCTAAATTCATATCGTAGTAGGTACCGTACATAAACCTTATTGACCAAATATAACGTAGGTTGAATAACCCCTCTCCCATCCCTAGGCACATCACTGAAGTAGGTAAGACAGTAAATATACAGTGTGATTCCTTTTAAAGGTAACACTAAATATTTCTGTCCAGTGACATCGGATTAATATGCGGTTTTCAGGAAGGGATAGGGAATACATAAATACACATTTCTTGATGATTTTTACATTTTTAGATCTTTCCGTGTGCGCATGCGCAATACAACTTGCATTTTTTTAAATGGCAACAGGTATTTTGAACACCAAATTCGGACAGACCGAATTTTTTTAAGTCGATTTGGTCCTTTTTACCATAGCTCTAAAATCAAAATTGATTAAATGGCAACGAGTCAATGTTTCGATTAAAATTATTGAATTTTTCAACAATCATACTAGAATTTTATGAATTATGAAATTTTAAGTATTTTTTTTTGTATCCGTAGGTTTGCAGATATGATTAAATCATTTAAATTTAATCTTTAAAAAAATACTTAAAATTCCATAATAATTCATAATATTCTAGTGTGATTGTTGAAAAATTCAATTATTTTGATCGAAACTTAGGCGCAATATCAACTTTTGACTTGGGGGGGGGGGCTGAATATATTAAAGGCAAACGAACCATTGCAATGTAGCATTTAAAAATTGTATGTCCTAAGTTTTTTTTTTTTGGGGGGGGGGAGCTTAGCTGGTTATTGGCTCGTTTTCATTATAGAAATGTGGAAATGTGTACAATTCTGAAAACTGTTACATTTTCTTCAATTATATCTGGTTTTCTCGGATCAAAGTACACATTTCCACATATCTGTAGTGAAAACATGCCGACAACCATTGTTTGGCCCGTCGAAGGCCACGCAGGTCAAAATGTTTAAGCCAAAAATCAACCCTGTTCGGTAGCTAGTTAGGTTCAAGACAACGTAAGAATATGGTCAAGTCTGGTAAAATAGTCCTCTGAGATGCATTAGCCAAAGCCTTGCGATCGGAGGACATACAACGTTCGTTTGACTTCGTGCTGTCAGTTACTTTCCACGGCCAATGTGTCTTGTTATAACGGCTAAGCAGATGATTCCTGTCATATGCAGCCAGTGATGATATTGCCACGGCAGATCGAAGTTAAAGTCACCAAAGTCTGCCGGACAGATTGATAAAACTGAGGATGTAGGTAGCCGATGTAGGCGTGTCGGCCGATAACAACGGTGACCGGCTGCAAGGAGCTGCAGCGCCTAAACCTATTAAGCTGCAAGGTGGATTTATAAATCCCAATGACTTTTTTTCATGACTGACTGTCTATATACAATGTTATAATTATTAATATATATTATGGGTACCTATAGTTATTTATTTATATTATTTAATATTTTTTTCAACAACTTCTGCAAGCGAGTGCTAACTTCTGAGTTAGTCTTATACACGGACAGACAATATTATTATTATTACTGAAGGGCCCGGATTGGAATGCAAAACGCATTAATTTTTGGGAAGTCGCATGGGAATAACCTAGTAATCTGCAGGAAATGCTTTTCAAGTACAAAATCCGTTATATACATCGAATAATTAAAATTTTATTTTATTATTTTTGGCAACTTAATTTACTCAGGAATCTTTGGGTAATTTTTAAGGACATTATTGTGGTTCAAATGTATTTTTTTAGGTCATATTTTGTTATTTCTTAGAGCATATTTGGTTAGCTTTTAGAGAATTTAAATCCTGGTCATAATTATTACCTACCTATTATTATTTTTATATAGGTACATTTTTATTTCGATATTAAATTATATAGGTACATACCTAAATACTGTCTTTTATAATTTAAACCAAAGTAGTTTGTTTGGGGATTTTTTTCCATGGATTTTTTTTCAATTACGATTGCTTTATTGCATTACAAGTATATTATAATATATAATAAGTATATAAAAATCAATTCGAAGTCTAACGACAATTTAAAAGTAACACAATTCACTAACTACAAAATACAAATTATACCTAGGATTGTACTTTGTAGTTTGTGAATTGTATTAGGTACTTTTTCTGTCCGTGATAGATTTATGTTTATCTATAGCTTTTACCAATAAATTATTCCTTTGTAAAATATAAATAATTATAAACTAGTATATCAAAGTCAAACACTATTATAGACATATTATATTAATATATTATATTATATTAATATTATAATGCCACTGACAGATTTTAATAATTAAATACAAACATTTTTCTAAAAGTGAAATAAGGGAATATATAAAGATACAATACCTTCATAAGGCTATAATAATAAACATTTTTAAAAATGCCTCTAACGTTTATGGAGCGATTTTTTAAATTTCAATGTGGGAGTATATATAAGTATATTAGTATATATATAGTATATATAGTCAAATATAGACTATAAATATAGTCAATGAGTAGGTATGTACTTCGTCGAGGTTGTCCTGATTATAATGGTAAAATAACTAATATAATATCGGTAGTTGCAATGGCATAGCCCATAGGAAGGGAATTAAGTAATAACTAATAACTAATAAGTATGGCAGTCAGTCAGTCAGTGGCAACGTCAGCAGGGGCGCATTTTATTTCAAATGTCGGCGTTCTTATAATATAATCGATGTAGGCAGCTAAAAAATATATAATGTGTGTGGTGTGTTATAAATTATGTAAACAACTAAAGTAAAATAAAATAAAAATAAAGATTATTAAAAAAATATTAATTTATTTTTCATTTTTTATAATTTTGCAAGGAGCCGTTAAAGCTTCATACGCAGTACATTTTTTGTACCTAATAAAACAGTAAGTTCACCCGGTCGACCTATGGACGGTGGTGAATCATCGTCGTCGGCGTATTGGCAACGTCGCACTCGCGATGAATGGAATTCTCGCAGCATGGCCGTCGGCCCGGTAATTATGGTTCCCCCAGACTGGTGTCGGACCGGGTTAATATCACCGCAGTTGCTGTTGTCGTCTGATCGCGACGATTTCGTTGGTTTTAATCGCGTTTTGCGTGTGTTCCATAGACCATAGTGTGTTATCGTGCAACAATAATATTGATAAATATTTTAGTTCTTTCGTTTTGCCGTTGGTTCGTGCCTGATCAAAAATCGCTGTCAATTGAGCGAGCGAGTGAGTTCGCTTTGAGTTGCGATCATATCCGAGCCGCATCTTATCTGACGGCCAGTGTCTGCTATTTGCTACAAATCGAGAGGTATGTGGGTTCTTATCATTCGCCGCGCTGCCCGTAAATCGTATTTATTTTGCTTTAGTAATAATACTAATAATAAAATATGATCGTCGTCGACCGCCGTAGTGTCGTACACTCGAACCCGTGATCGGAATGGTCTATAATATGATAATAGTAGGAGATGTTTGTATCTGTAGCTGATCTCGGCGCACAATATTTTGTGGTCAGCCACGGGTACTGGCGCCAAAACGATCGAATGATTCAACAATCAACCTCGCCTCGCATTCGAGACCCACAAAACACGCCAATACCTAATTCCGAATGATTTTTACTAGAAAATAAATAGATTTATTCAAAATATCATGATTTGTGAAATGCAGTGATAGCGCAATAATGCGATTAATAGAGTATCTTTGCAAGGCTGAATCTTGAATATTATTCGGTGCGGGATGATGATCCAAAATTACGTGTCATAACTTATGATTTCAATTGTACGTCTTTAAAAAAAATTGGTGTTGGGGGTGGGGTCTAAACAGACTAAACACTATATACTACCCCAGTCACCAGATATAATCAATAATGGGCCTATTTATTATTTTTGATATACGAACTGATATCAATAAGTATTAATTACCTGACTGTTGTAAATACTAAATCCTATAGACTATAGAGTATAGACGCGTTATAATTTTTACCAGGAAATACTGAAATAGTAAAAGTATTCTTTTTATTCGAAAATTATTTTTGCCAACTCGCCCATATCTGTAGATATTAGACTTTTATGTGATTCAAAATATGAATCACCTCAATGTTACACGGGGATTTCGCCACTTCGGCTTTTAGATTTCTGCCGCCGTGGTTTTCGATCATTCGGCCTTTTCGCGCGCGCTTCCTGTATCATCTTTACTGATAAGAACATTTCGCCGCACGTGGCGGCCCGGCTTTGAGTCGGCGACACGCCGACGCCGCCGCTTCCGCCATAGTATCGTCAGCAGTCACAGCTTTTGGCGCGGTTTCCGTTTTGTTGCCTGTTGAGGTCGAATACTCGATTATTTCTGGTGATTGATAAACAAAACACTAATCAAGGTTAACGTTATATAAAATATTATTTTAAAATGCATTTAATAAATTATTAGTTATTCTTGTGGATTAGAATAAAATATTTTCAAGTAGACAAATGTATAGGAAATGAGTAGTCTACCTCTCTGTATCATATCTCTCTATATAATATACGAAATTGTTGTAATATTAATATATACTGTGAAATGGCAGAAATTGTAAGCCCGGCTGTCGATGGTGTACCTACGCAGAATTTGTTTATGGGGGGGGGGGGCAGTGGCGTATCCAGGGGAGGGGCTTAGGGGCTGCAGCCCCCCCCGAAATGTTAAAAATTATTTTAATGGTCTATGATAGTAGCTCAAAAAGTCTTAAATTGTATTTAAAATATTTAAAAATGTACAATATGTATCAACACTTTTCAGCTATCTATTTGTGCTAGTACGTATTTAATGTGTAAAAGTGTAAAAGTTGATCAGTACCTCCCGAAAAAAAATCCTGGCTACGCCACTGGGGGGGGGGGGGCTACCATTTATATATATATATATTAAAAAAATGTTTGTGCAATTGTATTCTTCTTATATTTACGGCGGGTGTACAACTTTTGACATTTCTAATATCGGCCTGAACATAGGTAACGCCTCGTCAAAACGATTTAGGGAATGGTGACGCTTGGATGGTGGTGCTTGCAAATCCTTTTAAAATAATATATTATATAACGTTAACCTTGATTAGTGTTTTGTTTATCAATCGCCAGAAATAATCGAGTATTCGACCATACTATAGTAGTATATAGTTGTATAGTATCGAGAATAGCTGGCGCCATTGCCGAGGTCATGGCGGTATCATCACCGAACAATAATTTGACTCGTAATAATTAATAAATTGGAACGATTTTGATTATAATAATATAATTTCATAGATATTTATCGTATGTTTCCTAATTTTTTCGATTCATTTAGTCCTACAGTTACTTAGTAGGATAGAAATATTCGATAGATAAACCTCAATATCTGGTTAATTTGATGTCCCGACGTCCAACAAAAGCGAAAATAAAAAAGTTTGAATATTTCATTGAATTAATTAATTAGCTTAATTTTTGTAATGATTCTTCTTACTAATCATTCTACATCTCTGCTCTTATTCATAGTCTATAAACCCCGGCCTAAACTATTCGTAATACGGAGTGCATATATTATATGCACTAGTATATATATACCTAGTCGTGTTGTGTTTCGTAGGTATCTCGAAGTAAATGTATAGATCATTATGATAGTTTTTATCAGTTATCGTTATATATTGAAATATTATACAGTGTGTCCTAGAAATCCCGTATCACCCTTAGTATCTCCGTGGAAAATCAATATATTTGAATGCAATTTTTTCACAGTAATAAGTATGGAAATTCTGATTGAATAACATAATATTCCATTTTTTTTTTCAAAAATTCAAAAATTATCAAAAAAATTTTTTTAGAAAAATAAATTTATTAAATTTCCAAGATAGCCATTTTGTTGATCATATTTTTTAAAACAATTAAAAAAAAAATATTGAAATTTAATGAAAATCGCCCAAGTCAGGGCTAATTATTATTTTTAATTTTAGCCGAAAAATCAGCGTGATTGTAATAATGAACATGCGAACCGTATTTTGCTAATGCCGTATGCATAGGTAACATAACTATTATTCTTAGAAATTCACAATAATCATTAGCCCTAACTTAGGCGATTTTCATTAAATTTTAATATTTTTTTTTGAACTGTTTAAAAA
>NC_042495.1:76375229-76379659 GCF_005508785.2 Acyrthosiphon pisum | reverse complement strand
ATGATCAACAAAATGGCTATCTTGGAAATTTATATAAATTTATTTTCCTAAAAAAAATTTTTGATAATTTTTGAATTGTTGAAAAAAAAATCGAATATTATGTTATTCAATCAGAATTTCCATACTTATTACTGTAAAAAAATTGCATTTAAATATATTGATTTTCCATGGAGATACTAAGGGTGATACGGAACTTCTGGGACATTCTGTATACTAAGTGCCTGTAACGTACCATAATATTTCAGATTTTGTTGTAAAATCTATTTTTTTAAGTCGAATCGCGTGGTCGGATAGTTAATAGTGGACATAATTTGGAGAAATAGTAGTAGAATTTAAGTATGATTTAAGATTTTATCCACGTTAAGCTGTCCTACCTCCGTTGTTGTCCTCACCATTCCTAAATTGGGAAGTTTTAATAGGAGAAAGGCGATATTATGATGTATCTACCACCTGCAACTCGCAAGTACTATAAAAATATAATAGAATGTTGTATACTTGTATGTATCATTGTACCAGACCTATAATCGGCGTGTTTGTACAATTTTAAGACTAGTAGTTTGGAAATCATAGCTATAGTTTATTTAGCCTATTAACGAATTGTTATTAATAAATACATTTCTTATTTGCTTAGATTAAAATATTTTAATCGATCATAAAATAATCGGCAATAGCAGTAGGTATAATTATTAATCACCTACCAATTTATTAAAACAAAATAGGTACATATTTTAAGAAATAGTTTGTAAGTCGTAACTTGTTGAATATATAATATGTATTTATTAACTATTCGTGGTAAAGTAGTAAAATCAACTAACATTTAAAATCATAGACTAATGATTTATCATACAAATATTTTTAGAAGCCGTATCAATGAGAAATCTATTGTTTTTACAATGTTTTCTTTTATTTTCAATGATAACCCACTTTTTTGGGTGCGATAAGAGTGTTCTAAAAGTTTCGTGTTGTGCTATTTTATGTGGTTCGAAGTCAGTGGCCTATACAAGGGAGGGCGTGGGAGTCAGATCGCCTTCCATTGGCTTCGGAGTGGATAATCTTCCATATATTGTGTTTGATATGCATTTTGATCAATTCAAATTATACTTATTGTTTCTTATTATTAAATATTTTACTGCCCAAGTAAAAATTTTGAGGGGGTGGAGAATTTTCCAATTTTCACCTCCCATTTAGCTAAGTCGTTTTATTATTTTGATCCCCCCTTTCAGAAATCATGTCTACGCCACTGTTCGAAGTGCAAGTTAAAACTATACACATAAGTTATGTGACATAACCATTAAAATATTTCGAAGAAATGTTTGTAAACACGGTTTTAACCACTCAGAATGACTTATCATCGATTTACAATTTAATATCACAATTCACAACACATCACTGCCCTGTGCCAAAGTGTGAGTGAATCTAGACATTGTCAAGATCCCAATACTATTATCCGTTTAATATTGGTATTCTGTCTTGTATTTTATTTTTTATTAGGTCTTTTAAAGATTATTCCTCGATTATTGCATGTGATACTCATGATATTATATTGATGGATATTCCATATAGCCTTCTTCTCTTGGCTAGGCCACTTAGTTACCAATTGGCATTACTTACTAGTTGTTGTTACTATGTCACTGTATATTGTCTGTTGTCACTTACGACTTACATTAACATTACGTAAGTCCGCTTTAAAACAATGAACTTGTATCTAATTTTTGAGTAGGTACCTAACTACCTAAGTTATAGTTTATCATTTATAACGAATAATTTTACAATATGTACACTGCAGGAGAGTACACTCCACTTTAAGGTTTAATTTTGTAGGAATCACTTTCTCCTCTTAATAATAAAGTGTCCTGAATACAAACCTGATCATTGACGTTTATAATATATTACACCTGACATTCTAACGTTGTGATGTAATTATCAACTATAAACATCTGCTATTAATTATTATTACAACCTGTATATAGTTATGTAAAACCAAATGATCGTGTTTGTGTTATATTTTTGCGAGGCATATTATAAAAATATTGGAAAAATATGGCCTACCTTGTAATTATATACCTACTTATTTATTATTATATTTTGAACGTATTAATTGTTTTGTAATGTTCTGTAAAATTATTTGTGTGGGTACTTTGTAGGTACACAATAATAAGTAATAATACATACTATTATAATATAGTATAATCAATAATCATATACTTGCAGAATATTTATTTCGTTTATTTCTATGGTTATTTATTATTTATATTATCGATTCCATTATACAGTTTGGATTGCAAATAAATTAAACAAATTAAGTACCTATAGTTATTTGGTAAGTTAATCAAAACAAAATATGTTTGTCATTAGGCCTTTAGCAATGATAAACTTGAACGCATAATATATTTGAATACGTTTGGGCGTTGACCGTAAAAATAAGTTGTCGTTTCTGTCATAAAATGGTATGGCGTATGTGTCAGTGATACATAATAGTATCATTAGTTACGGATAATTAAAATTTGCTTTTTTCCTCATGATATAGGTATATATTATAATATAGTGCGAGACAATAATTTTTTTGCCTTGTATTGAGTTGTATTTGACTTATAGACACACAATAAACGTAAGTACCTTCTTTTTTTTTGACATTGGGTAGTACCGTAGTGCTAATATACATATTTATAGTTAAATATTTATTTGGGAATTTACTATTAAAGTTTATAGAATTGTTTTTCAGTTTAGAGTGTTTTTTAGATTTTATTGTTTATTTAACATTAGTAAGTTATTATGTTGACGTTTCTGACTAGACATTCTTTTCATATTTTATAGGTAGTCGTGTGCAGGCTGTCTTGTACACCGCAACCTTGAACGAGCCTCTTTGGGTTTCAATAAACTAGGGAGCACCCCAAATAGGAAATGAACACGTTTTACAACGTTACCCGTACGACGATCAATGAATATTGAATAGAAAGCAAACATAATAATATTTCAAATTTAAATGATATTTACTAAAAGACATTGGTATAGGTTCACAATTATAATACGTGTACGTTGTTTATATCGACATTGCCAATAACGTCAATCATTCCTAATTGTTAAATTGTATGAATTTATTGTAGCATATTATGTAATACATAGGTATAGGTATGGTATAAATAACCAATGCATTTTTGAGAAATAAAAATCATTTGTATCCACAGTATACTTACCAGTTAACAATACTAAAATCGTGATTCAAATAGAATTATCTAGTTCAAAAGCGCAAAAGTATAGTAATTTGTGGACAATACTGAGAATACCATTTGTGACAATAATCGTATTATATAAGTTATAAGTTATAACCATATCGTAAATGCGGCATGATTATATCGACCGTCATTTGAATCATCGTTAGTATTATTATTTCCATACTAGATCGATTGTATCATATAGTTACATAGTATTCTGTCTCATTACATAGATCTTAATATCTTAAATGCTGTCCCATAAAGTAAAATCTATTAAACTGCCTATATTGAACATTCCTAACTTGGAACGGTTGTATAAACCAATAAAACTATATAGGAAGTTATAAAAATTAGATTAGTAAAAAAGTTTCCTTGTGTAACTGTCATCTAAATTATGTTTTTCATATCGGCGTACCTATACGTACCTATACTGTATAGGTACTAGGAGCAAATAAAACCTTGTAATGTATAAAATTGAATAGAAATGACCGGTTGGGTTTAAATTGCATATTATAATATGCGTGCGTGTATATGTTATATAATATAATATAATCTATACCTAATAATAATATATAAAGCAGAAAAATTGTTTGTTTGTTCGGGTAATCTCTGGATCTACTCAACCGATTAAAATTTTTTTTACCATTAGAAAGCTATACACTATCCCAATGATCTATAGGCTAATTTTATCTCGATAAGTGTCCCTTATTTTAGATTCTGAGTGGAACGATGAATGTATTGATTTTACAATGATGTGTGTTTTTTTATTTTTATTTTTTTTGTGTCTGTGTACACGATAAGTAGTCGATATAATGCTACGATTTTCAACTTCAGTATCTCGTTCGATCAGAAAGTGAATATCGTTGGTGCATTGGGGAGGTCAAAATTTAAATTTCCCAGTGGTTTTCAAAAGCGCCGGGAAAAACAAAAGGAAAATTAAGGAAAAACGGGAATTTTTACGCAAAATCTGTTTTCGAGAAAATCGATTTTGGTTTTTGGTGTAACTTTAAAAAAAATGACCGTGGATGCATGAAATTTTGACTGAATGTTTACATTTCCATTTTCTATACACGATAAAATTTTCAAAATATTTTGACTTATTTTGAGCTCTTTACGGACATTGTCAGTTTTCATTTTAGATTCTGAGTGGAACGATGAATGTATTGATTTTACAAGTGATGTGTGTTTTAGATTCTGAGTGGAACGATGAATGTATTG
>NC_042495.1:76372754-76374389 GCF_005508785.2 Acyrthosiphon pisum | reverse complement strand
CAGTTTTTTTTTTATAAGCATTTAAAGTTCAAAAATGACAAAAATATGGAAAATCACGAAAATTTGCAAATTATTTCGAGTTAGAACTCATAAAAATTTTCTTTTAAATCTAAGATATGAAAATGTAATACAAGATTCATTATAAGATTATCTACGTTTATC
This sequence comes from Acyrthosiphon pisum, assembly GCF_005508785.2. Classification (NCBI taxonomy): domain Eukaryota; kingdom Metazoa; phylum Arthropoda; class Insecta; order Hemiptera; family Aphididae; genus Acyrthosiphon; species Acyrthosiphon pisum. The sequence goes on along the minus strand of NC_042495.1, from coordinate 76,374,227 downwards.
AAACAAAAAATATCTATAAGAAAGTCAAATTAAATTTTTATGATCGTTTGAAATTCAAATTTTTACAACATTGGATATTCACTCGATTTCTCATGTAGCGATTTCCTTATTTTGTTGTAATTCAAAAACGAATAACTGCAGATACATGAAAATTTTACTGAATGTTTATATTAGCATTTCCTATACACGATAAAATTTTGAAAATAATTTGATTCTTTTTGAGCTGTGTACAGACATGGTCAGTTTTCAATTTTTTTAGTTTTTTTTTCTATAAATATCAATAAAGTTTTATCTGTTGGGCCAAAAAGTGTATAAATTTAATACAAAGCTCCTGATATATTGTTACAATATCAGTTGAAAAATATTAAAAAAACATATGCACAATTTTTTTTTATAAGCATTTAAAGATCAAATTTTGACAAAATTTATCAAATTTTAATTTGAAAAATTATTTTGTAGTTAAAAATTTATAAAATGTTCAATTTTTGTATCTAAGAATTGAAAATTTAAAACAAGATTCCACGTAAGTAATTAATTCTGTTACCAAAAAATCTAAAAAATACATTTACACAGTTTATTTTTATAGTCATTTTAAGTACAAATTTGTACGAAATTACATATTAAAAACCTAGGATAACTATTTTAGTTATTTTGTTGTGATTTTATAATATTATTCGTGGGTACTTGAAACTTCTAAAGTATACTATTATATATCTATGATTTTACCACGGTTTTTTGTTGATGTATAACGCGTTATAACTTATAAGTACCTAAAAGATATTATGATATGATTAATTTGGAATTTATTATATGTACCTATTATAGATCAATTTTTTTAAAATACTATAGACTATAATATAATATTATGTCTTATACCTAGACTGACATACCGTCTCCGCTCAGAATCGTTTTTCTTATACAATGATACTATATCATTGAATTCAAATTTAATACCATCCATTATACAGTGACCCACTTGTAACCTACTGTACAGCAGAGCGACATCCACTTACCCACCTTTTTTTTTAGTTTTTTTTCTAAAAATATCAATAAAATTTTATTTGTTTATCAAAAAAGCTTGAAAATTTAATAGAAGGCTCCTAGTATATTGTTTCAAAGGCAGATGAAAAATATTAAAAATCGTTAGTCAGTTTTTTTTTATAAGCATTTAAAGTTCAAAAAATGACAAAATATGGAAAAATCACGAAAATTTGCAAATTATTTCGAGTTAGAAATTCATAAAAATTTTTCTTTTTAAATCTAAGATATGAAAATGTAATACAAGATTCCTTATAAGATTATCTACCTTTATCAAACAAAAAATATCTATAAGAAAGTCAAATTAAATTTTTATCATCGTTTGAAATTCAAATTTTTACAACATTGGATATTCACTCGATTTCTCATGTAGCGATTTCCTTATTTTGTTCTAATTCAAAAACGAATAACTGCAGATACATGAAAATTTACTGA
>NC_042495.1:76364086-76372654 GCF_005508785.2 Acyrthosiphon pisum | reverse complement strand
TGTAGTAATATATGGGGGCCCTTAATTATGTCAGGGCCTGGAGCTGCAACCCCTCCCCCCCCCTAAGTAGGAACTAATTTATATTTTACACTTAATGTAAATCAGTTTATCTCTTAGAAACTTAACATTTTTAATAGTCTATTCATCGATGTATCTATACAATTTTAAAATATTTAATGGATACATTTATTTGTATTTATATATATTTATTTACTTTTTTTTTCTAGGAAAATGGCTCAATGGAGAATGTTTGTTTGTTCTTGAATTTAGCTAATGATCCTACTATTGAACGTATCATTACACCGCGTCTTGCTTTAACTGCTGCTGAATTTTTAGCTTATCAGTGTGAAAAGCATGTCTTAGTTATTTTAACTGACATGAGTTCATATGCTGAAGCTTTAAGAGAAGTTTCTGCTGCTCGTGAAGAAGTACCTGGGCGTCGTGGTTTCCCAGGTTACATGTACACCGATTTAGCTACAATTTATGAACGGGCTGGGCGTGTAGAAGGAAGAAATGGTTCTATCACACAAATACCTATTTTAACTATGCCTAACGATGGTAACATGACAATTCATAACAATTTTTAAAATTAAAACTTATAATTTATGTATCAAAAACTATTATTAGATATTACACATCCAATTCCCGATTTAACGGGATACATTACTGAAGGTCAAATATATGTTGATCGTCAATTGCATAATCGTCAAATCTATCCACCAATAAATGTATTGCCATCCCTTAGTAGGTTGATGAAATCTGCTATTGGTGAAGGAATGACTCGCAAAGATCATTCTGATGTGTCAAATCAGTTGGTAAGTACTTTAGTATGGAATTAGTTTGATTATATTTCTATAAATTAATTTTTAATATATATTATTTTTTTTAGTATGCTTGTTATGCAATTGGTAAGGATGTACAAGCAATGAAAGCTGTTGTGGGAGAAGAGGCATTAACACCAGATGATCTTCTATACCTTGAATTTTTGACTAAATTTGAAAAAAATTTCATCACCCAAGGTAAAAATTAGAATCATGAATAAACTTTATTAACAATTATGATAATAATATATCACTATTTCTTTTACTAGGAAATTATGAAAATCGTACAGTATTTGAATCTTTGGACATTGGATGGCAGTTATTACGTATTTTCCCTAAGGAAATGTTAAAAAGAGTTCCAGCAGCTACGTTGGCTGAGTTTTACCCAAGAGATTCCCGTCCGAAATAAACTTCTGTGTAAGTAAAAAATATTAATGCTTTTTTTTTTTGAAAAAATTCTTTTAATTACTAATAACTTAGTTTATATATTGTTGGCCTAATTTGTAAAACACTTAAGTCTAAAATATTAAAATAATCAATAATGTATTATATATTTTATTAACAAGAAGTATATGTCTTAAAATGATTATGCAACTAAATAAAACTGTATTTCTATTATTAAAATGAATAAAGAATAATAAAATTGTCATTTCAAAGATTTAATGCCAACAATATATAATATGATAACCTGTGAAATGGTCATTTAATTAATATTTACATAAATTACAATATGTTTCAGATGAATATTTTAACCGTAGATTATCAAAAATCGTCTATGTTCATTCTTCATTGGTTCACCTTGTACATTCCATTATGAATAAAACAAAAATAATTACCGTATTTTTTTTAATATGGTAAAAAATGTAGAAATAGTCGTTCAATTCCCATTAAATTAAACTCATGTAAACATTTTAATAAGTAGTAATAGTATTTATTATTTTATTATACATTTCAAAATGGGAATCCAAGTATAGCATTATATTGATTGATAGCATAATAATTTGTAAAAGAATGTTAATTTCGTTGAGGTGTTTTACCTTTTTATTTTCGTTGTTGTGAAATTATTATATTCTATTGATTAAAATTGGTTTAAAAAATTATATTTTTTGTTATTGATGATTAATACTTAATGTATTTCATTGATTATTGGGGTGATAGACTTGATGAATCTCTACTAAAATAAGTACTGATATTGATGCTTTAAAACCACTGTTTTATTTAATTCTAATTTTAAAATTTAACATTGGTTGTAGCTTAAATTGAATATAGTATAATATTCGACGTATGGACAGACCGTTACAGTGTTATAGTTTTATATCTTTATTTTTTTTAATTTTAATACTATACTAAATAGTGTATAAATGAGATATGGTTTATCACACTGATGATTTAAGAGTACCGTAAGCAATTTACTAGAATTTATATATTTTTTATTAAAATTTAAGATAAAATTGTTGCCCACTAGCCTATTATATTATGTACCTACATTACATACAGGTAGACAAATTAAATCAACGGAGTAGCTGGTTTCCATTATTGTTCCGTTATTGTTTAAAAAAATGCATAACTTAATCATTGCCTAAGGAACGCCTGTTAGTTATAAACTAATATTATAATGTGTTTAAAAAAAACTTAAAATGATACTCACAAAAAAAAGATTAAAATATTCGATTATTTTAAAAATATTTTTGATAATTGATAAACATTTATAATCTAATCTCAAATCTGTGTAAATAGTTGTTAATTCAATTGAACTTTAAAAGTTCAAAACAATTCAATTATAATTCATAATCAAATATTTCTCTGTATATTTTGTATTAAATCATATGTAAGTAACAACTAACAATTTAAACTCTTCATTATTTTACACTATATTATGGATATTATTACCCAAGTTTGATTAAATCATTTATTAATGAAGAGCTATTTGATGTTTACTTGCCATTATTTCACTAAGTGTATAAAATAGTTATTAACTACTATGTATCCATATTCCATTCTGTAGAAAAAAGTGGGCATTTATATTTGTGTGAAATGTCTAGCATTCTATTGCATGTTACATTCAGTGGTGTGGTGAACTAAACATTTTCCAGAAGCAAGTTACAAATATCACAAGTATTTATGCATAATAATGTACCTATTAATATAATAAAACTAATTATATTTCAGATCGTTATTGACTACCTATTGATAATATCATATTACATTTACTAGGGGACCCACTGGCTACCACCCACCCTTCTATTTAATAAAAATTCCAGGGGCCATGGCCTCTGAAATTATCGTTTGCCATGCCACTGGTTACATTTATGATTTTACGATCACAGGCTTTAGTAAGTAGATCAACCCTAATAATGCATGTAATTTGAAAAGTAAAAAGTTTTAGTTACCTAGTAAATAAATTGTTAATAAACAACAATATAATACAATTTAATAGTAGGTACCTGTAAGGAAGTAGTACATTTCAAAAACTATTTTTGGGACAGTAATTATAGTTCTAAAGCTATGTGCAGACTTAAGAATCTATATTAATTGAAGATTGAGAACGGATTTTAACTTACCACATGACAGTAGCGTCAGCCTGACCATGGTCGCTGGTCCACGGAAATAGTAGCCTCCAGTTATATTGGTATCGTGGGGCACCTTAGGATCCAAATTTATAAAATGTTGTCATGTAACTGACTGTCTTTTGTATTCTTTTGTATCTTTAGTCATAGATACATATATACATACACCATACATAATAATATTATTTATTTAACTCGCAGGCTGCAATATATATAAAATAATAAAATATTATATTATAGGTACCTAATGATTTATTAATTGTTGTGTGAGTCTTTAACAAGCCCGGATTAAGGGGGGGTCCAGAAGGGGCACGGTCCCAGGGCCCATTGATTTTGAGGGCCTATTTTTATCCCCAAATATTCATTTTGTAATGAGTACAAAAGTTTTCAAAAAAATTAAATAATTTAAATAATAAAATAATTATAGTTAAAATAGTAATTATAAAATAAAAATGTTCTTAATTTTATATCATGAAAAATTTTTAAATTATAATAAATATAAAAATGTTTATAAAATGAGAGTTGTGAACTACATCAACTACAAACTTTATTATCCATGATTGACGATTGTAAGTGGTAATTTAGTACTTAATAATACAATTTTATACAGTCGTAAAAATTTAGGGATACAATTTTTTGAAGTTATATTTGGAAGGGGGCCCACTAAGTGTATGGTATCCCGGGGCCCAAGTAATCCTTAATCCGAGCTTGGTGTTTAAATTAATGCACAAAATACTGAAAACTGATGTATATAATTATAATTCATAATAACTGTTGTTGCTTCTATGAATAGGTATGTCATGTACGATGTACCCATATCCTCGAGAAGTCCATTGGACTAATTAGAAATATTAACGATTGGTGTTATACTGATATGGCAAGGAATCCAATAAAGACCTGCAGTTAGTTGTTTAGTTGAATTACATTAAAACGGCAAGTATGCTGTATACACAAGATTAAATTATCTGTTTTATAATTAGTAATTTATTATTTGATTTTAAATCTGACAATAATATCTATATCTGTTTATTTGTAATAAATTATAAAACAATAAATTATCTGCAAGCATAAAAAATTATTTATAAAAATAAATTGATGATTAGGTACATATTAGATTTATGCCAAAAAGGAACCTCGTATTTAAGATTTATGACCGAGCGAAAAAAATTTTATCGACATTAATTAAAAAAATTAATAAAAACTGCCCATAAACAGCTTAACATGGGTCAAAATATTTTGAAAATTATATAGTATTTAAAAAATACTAATATAATAATATAAACATTCAGTGAACATTAAATGTGTATATGAGTCCCCGTCTACGGCTAATGGGGATATGCTCACGGGACACTGTATATTCATTATATTCACTTTCCTACTAGAAAAGATACTGAAAATCGAAGAATTATTTCAAATACTTATCGTATACACAGACACAAATATAAAAAAACACATAATTATAAAATCTATACATTTATTGTAACGTTCGGATCTAAAAAATAAAAATGAAATAGTCGGTATAGATTACCTAAATATTGAGACTTGAGAGTACACACTGAATTTTTTTGTCTCTGTTTTAAAAACGAACAATATAGCAAATATTACGTTCACAATAGTCAATAACACATTTATAACTCTGTAATTTCTAAAACTATTAAGTTTATTAATTTTTTTTTTTTTTTTTTATTTATTAAAAATTAAAATGTTTCAGCATATTGTACATGCTATTACAAATTTGTTAACAGTTTTTATTTAATGACAAATTACGATTATTAATTATTAAAATGCACAGTTTAAAAATGATCATAACTTGCTTCTTAATAAGAATATCAATAAAAACCTCCGATAGTCCGATACGCCCTAGATTATAATCTTACCTTTACATTTTATAAGAGGTGAATTCACTAAATTTTAGGAATAACGGAATAAAATGTGTTATTATGAACGTAAAATTTGCTGTGTTGTACGTTTGTAAGACAGAGACAACTAATTCCCGTGTGGCGTCCTTTTAAAGTTAAAATGTACATAAGATTGTAAGTGGGATAAAAATGTTTTTCTTACAAAAAATGTGTAAAATAAAATAATATTGATATGATATTATATAAATAAAAAAACAATTAGCTAAATATATATCCCAGCACTAAGATTCTGAGCAATGTGTCAATGTGTATTGATATTTTCCCCTTAATTATTTGAGTCTGCCATCATCTTTTAGAGCAGTGAAATGCTTTGATTTTCTACTTAAGCATTTTTTCTGATCGAAAAGTAAATCTATATAGTTGGTACTTCTTGGTAGGTACTTGAAGTCAAAAGTAAGAAATTCCCAGTAGTTTTCAATAGCGTTTGGAAAAATAAGAAAAATAAATTTCCATACCTACTTGATATAGGTAATAATCAAAATATTTTGACTCTTTTTGAGCTATTAAGTAACAATTATATCTATGACAAATTTTCGATTTTTTTTTTCAATTTAAAACTGCATCTCATTCTCACAAACAGTTCATACTGTAACCAAACAAATTTTTTTTATAGATTTTTTTTGTTAAAATTTGTACGATATTTGATGTTTAAATTAGGTAAGTAATTTATCATGTTATATAATTTGGGTAGGTAGGTACTTGAATCTAATAGGTACCTCGTACCTATATCAAAAGAAATGTTATCGGCAAAAATAAATGAAAAACTACTGTTTACACTTTTACTAATAATTAAATAAGTTACCTACCTATTTTAATAGCAATAATATCATAACATATTTTACTTATAGGTAGTAGGTACTTTATAGTAATATAGGCTTACGGGCGGTCTTCGGCTCTTCGCTCAGAATCGTTTTTTGCATATAATGATTTTATATCATTAGATTCTAATTTAACCAGTGACCCACTCCGCACTCGACACCTATCGTAGGTACAACAGAACGGTCCCCACTTGCCGACTATTTTTTATTAATGATGAAATAAAAAATGTATTTCACATTGATTGCTAATTAATAAATAGATTATATTTTGATTAGTTGTCCGAGGACTTTCAGGGGTTGACTGATTATGATGTGGAGTGGGCGATCCCTGGTTCAAAAAGAAGGATCAAAATATAATGTGGGAAGTGGTCATGTACGTATATATATATATATATATACGCATGTAGTTAAGTGGAAACGATATATAATTAGAACTTAGAAGTCACGGTGTCAAGACGTGGTGTGTTACCTATTATACATTATGTTATATTGTTATTTCTCAGTATAACTTGGACCTTGGTATGAATGTATGATGCATTGATATAAAATTAATATACAATAATTAATTTAGATCATTACTGGTTTAAGTACTTGGTAAAAATGATTAAGTTCACAATCATCAATCGCGTCTGTCATATGTATATATATATATATATATATATATTATTCGTACTAAATAGTTAATATTTGTTTATAGTTTATTATTATATGATTTGTACTCATTTTGGAGGTACCTATTTAAACTGTTAACCTTGATCTTGGTGGTTGGTACTATAATCCTGAGTAATATTTAATTAACACACATAAAGAAATGCCGCTTGATTAGGTATCTAGTTCATATATTATTATTCGATTATTATTAAATACAGGTAGGTATAGTAGTCTATGTATTTATTTCATAAATCAACTGTCGACATTTATTGTGCGTTCTTAAATATTTGTTTTAATGCGTCAGCTATTTTTATATATAGGTACCTAAGTATTTTTAATATAGTAACATTGGTAACGTATCATAGCTATAATCCAAAAATGATTGTACTCGCGTAACCAAAAAAGTGTTAACTGGTTTATAGCTGTAAACAAATATTATGAATCGTATAGGTATATAAAAAATATTTAACAAATTAAATTATAAATATTATCTAAACTATTGTCGTGTATAGTCAACTTATCTTGTAAGAACATAATGGATTAAAAAAATTAATTAAAAAGTACTTAGATCACGTGATCTAGAGTGATCTAGATAGAAGTGCAGGTAATACATAATAATTACACTAGTTTAGGCAGGTATTACTATTACCTATATAAATTGGTATATTTTGTTATTACGACTTATGATTTATGAATGTATATGATTGATACTCTTCATTAAAATAATATCAAGGTACTTAAAGTCAACATAATTTTACATGTTAGTCAACTAGGTATAGCTCAAACAATAAAATATTTATAGTTTAAATATCCTATAAAAATAAAAATAATAAATATAATCATTGGTAGATTCAAAGGGGTGAGATTATGCCCACCCTTGACAGTTATATAGTGTTCTACCTATATATATATTAATAGTTATTATAATACAAGTACCTTACATAAATTGTTTTTATTATAGGTTTTAACAGAGATTTATTATTTCTCAACAGTTCAATGATAAAATATAGAAATTGAGTGTACTTATATAAAAGTTGATCGAGTGGGTACTACCCTGCACATATAGGTTGACGCCTCAGCGATTGCTACTCCCTACCAATTTTATCCATTAATTGCTCTTTAGGCTTCATTAAACAAATTAAATAAAACATATTATCCTATTATAGATGCTCGCTACCCCACAATTTTACTCTAAATAACGCCTTTGGCCCGGCTGCTGAGCTTAGGTAATGGATGTGTTAAATTTGAATTCAATGATGAATCAATGAATATGATTATACGAAAAACTATTCTGAGCGGAGACCGCGGTGTGTCAGCATTGCATATACTTAATAATTTATAAATTATAATATTGTCGTTTTGGTAATATATACCAAATTTGAATTTTAAACGCTCATTAACAATGTAAGCAGTAGCGAACCGAAGTGGTCAATTTTGTCGCAGTTGCGTCAACTTTTCAAAGGGAGTGATGCCACCCCGTGACTGTGGCGCAAAATTACATGCTAAAGCCTGACCTCTTGGCTCTTTTGATCACATTTTATTAACATCATAATTTTGTTATAAGTTAAAATAGGATGGTGGTGGTGGTGGTGGTGGTAAGTACATAATTATGAAAATGCGTCATTTAAAATTGAAGTTCAGCCCGCCACTGAATGTAAGTAAGTTTCCGACAAACATTTCTTTTAATATACCTGTTTAGACCCTGTTTTACCCTTCTAGTATTAAGTTTACAAAGCAATAAAAAATTTTAACGATTTTGGCAAAGTTCGTCAAATTCACGTTAATTTATAAA
>NC_042495.1:76361417-76364036 GCF_005508785.2 Acyrthosiphon pisum | reverse complement strand
AAAAACATTTTAAGTACAAATTTGGGCAAAATTTGATATTTAGTACCTACTTATAGTAGTAGACTGATGGATCAATTTTCGCAAATTAAATCGGGACATGTATGGTGTAGGTACTAGTCTATAATAAATTACCCTTTTTATTTTCATGCCTATATACAGTATGCGGATAACGGATATACCTGTTGGCTGTTATTTCCGGGACTTTTACCTATTTGATATATAGTATTTGACATTTGTCATTTGTCAAGCTACTTATAAAACTTATAATAATAAAAAAAAAAAAGTTTTTAAATTTGAGCTACCTATACAGCATGCCGCTATACCATACGCATACCTACTCACATTTATAACACCTGAAACCATGAATTAAGATATCTTAATTGTATATGTATATCTAATGTTGTATAGATATCTAATTCATAGGTACTTAAAACCAGTATTATGTTGATTTATGTATAACTTATAAGTTATAAGTTATAAATTTAAACTTACCTACAACATATATTATATCGCTATATCATATTGCAGTGTATGTCAAGTTCCTTATAAAAAAAAAATTTGTTCCGTTCCTCGTCCTTTTTATAAAAAAAAGAAATTCGTTCCGTTCCTCGTTCCTTAAAAAAAAACTAATTCGTATTTCGTTCCTTTGGAAAATGAACGAGTTCCTTCTTTAGTTCCAAATAAAATAAAAATTCTTATTTAATCATTAATGTTTTTTTTTCATATGCATACTTCTTTAATTTTTAATTATAATTTATAATATATATGTACCTACAAGTACCTACATATTTTATAATTATAGTTTGAGATTTTCTTCAAAATTAAATTGTTGGCCAACGTATATCGACTGTCGTATCGTTTATTGTTACAGTCAACTCGCGATATAACGAATATCGATATAACGAAAATCTTGATATAACGAATAAAACTACCGGTCCCTTGAAAATATCGCGGTATAATATAATTTCGATGTAACGAACTTTCGATTTAACGATTTTTTTTCTCGGTCCCTTGAAATTCGTTATATCGCGAGTTGACTGTATAATAATAATTATAACTCATGTAGTCATGTCTATATAAATTATAACTTATAACTTTAAGAAATATTAATAAAGTTACTAATGACTAATGAGTAACGATTAAAGTATAGATACTCGATAACGATCACTAATCGGCAATATACATTATATACGCATTAAAAAATATGTATCTTAATTTCAATTATTTACATATCTGTGCATAGGCGCCAGGTTTTAAAAATATCATGGGGGGCTCACTATTTTATGAACACTTTTACTGAAATTTTATATAAATATTTTCGTTAAGCAATTAACTATTAAAATGTAGTTATTTGTTGTTTTGTATGTTATAAAATTATAATAGTATTATCATAAAAAATCATAAGACAAAAATTAAAAAATACCAATTTATTTTGAAATTTACACATTTTATAAAGAAAATGTATTTTTCCGCACTTTGGAAATGTTGATGAATTGGTTTGCGACAGTTTCTACATTTATTTCTTCATCATGGTGAACATGATGAATGAAAATATCATTCAACCGTGTTTGACTCATTGTACTCCTGATGTATGTCTTAAGTCTGCGAAGGGCAGAAAATGATCTTTCTGAAGTACATGATGACACTGATATAACTAACATTATGCATAATACTTTGTTAAAACCTGGTAACATTTGACGAAGTGCATCATCGTTTTTCATTAGTTTCAAGACTTTCTTAATTTATTTGTTATGACTATTATAACTTATTTTATAATATAAGAACCGTGAGGCCGTGGGGGCCGAGCTCCGCTATACCAAGCTCATGGGGGGCTGTAGCCCCCGAGCCCCCCTTCACACGGAGCCCATGTATCTGTGTAAATTATTGGAACTAGAAAGGAACGAAAAATGTTGTTATTTTTCCTTGAAAAAAGGAGTCCGTTCCTACTTCTATTTGGAACTCGTTTCTTCCAAACACTGTCATAATATTGTCTTTTAAGTTGTAGGGGGGCAATACCTGTTTCCACCAATATTTAAAAAGGTAATTAATCTAATAATCTATTATTCCCGCTTCCGCCAATTTACATGATATTATATGATCAAAATATTTTGTATCAAATAAGTTGAAACAACTAAAAATCAAAGACAATTATTTTTTTCTTATATTTTGATTTAATAAATGTTGCATTAGCAGTATAAAACCTTTACAATTCACACACACGACACACATATATAATATATGGTATACTACCAAAAAGTCCGTGGTAAAAAAGTCCGGTACATATAATGAGGTAAATGATGTGTGTTTTTTTTTTGTCTGTCGTCATCGTTTGGTGCAGTAAAACTACTTCGATTTTCTTCAATAGAATCTTGTTGGATGGGAAGGTGAATCTAGTTGGTGCATTAGGTAGGTCAAAATTTAAAATTCCCAATAATTTTCAAAAGCGAAAAAAAAGCAAGAAAAAACAAAATAAAAATTAAGGAAAAACGGGAATTTTTACGCAAATCAGGTTTTCGACAAAATTGATTTTGGTTTTTGGTGTAATTCTAAAACAAATGACCGTAATATACTGAGGATATATGAAACTTTCACTGAATGTTTATGTTAGCATTTCTATAC
>NC_042495.1:76355873-76361317 GCF_005508785.2 Acyrthosiphon pisum | reverse complement strand
GCGTTTGTTGTTTCTATCTTACCAACGTACGACTTAGCAAATTTTCGTTCACTAGTTTCAATTGTGTGCTGTTAGTTTTGATATTAGAGTGAGTTTAATGCTTAAGCTTTGGCTTTTTATTCGATATTTTTATTTTTAAGCAAGATATGAGTACCTATGCGAAATATCACAAAATAAAAATGCTCATATCTCCCTTCAAAATTAAAATATCGAATTAAAAGCTGACACATAATGTTCTTACCTTAAAGTTTGATATAATTGACAATTCACATTTATATCAAAACTAACTACAGACAATCATAACTAGTGGTCGAAAATTTCCCATGTCGCACGTTATAAGACGGAGACAACAAATGCGTATAGGCAGCGTCCTCTCTAAATAATATTATTATCTAATAACTAATTTTTATTTATTACCTACGGTAAATAGTTTAAGATGAGCAACAATACTATTATAATGAATTAAATCTTGAAGTTCTATTTTGATATGGGCAACTTTTTTATCAATAAATATTTCTAAAAAAGAGTAAAGACTAACTTGAAAATATGATTTTCTTTCATTTATGCAATTTGCTAATAATATGTGCTATTTAATTTATTTTAGAATACTAACTTATGTTTAGTTAAAATATTAGATTAGAAATTATTGCATATTTTATTTGCTGATATGGAAATGACAAAATTTAGTAGACAGTATTGTTATACATATACTTATAATATTTTGTATAGGTACTTGGTTTTCTGTATTGCATATTAGAATGTAAAAAAGGAGGGTAAGTGGATGACGCTCTGCTGTACAGTAGATTACAAGTGGGTCACTGTATAATGGATGGTATTAAATTTGAATTCAATGATATAATATCATTGTATAAGAAAAACGATTTTGAGCGAAGACGGTATGTCAGTCTATAGGTATAAGACATTATATTCTTAGGTATATAACATATATATATATATACTATGGTATTAAAAAAATTTACCTATAATAGGTACCTATAATAAATTCCAAATTAATCATATCATTGATTCATTAGGTACTCAATATAACGCGTTATACATCAACAACAAACCGTGATACTATCATAGATATATAATAGTATACTTTAGAAGTTTCATGTACCCATGAATAATATTATACAATCGCAACAAAAAACTGAAATAGTTATTCTAGGTATTTTAATATGTAATTTCGTCCAAATTTGAACTTAAAATGAGTATAAAAATAAACTGTGCTTATGTGTTTGTAACAGAATAAACTACTTACGTGGAATCTTGTTTTAAATTTCCAATCCTTAAAGGAGCAGTATACTGCTCACAGACGAGTACAGCCGCCGATCGCAGCGACTCTAATGCTGTTCCATTGCAGAACAGTCGCTGCGGCCGGTCGCCGCGGCCAGCCGTCGTGACTAGCCGCGCCTAGGAAACCGTACCTTTAGATGTAAAGTTGACCATTTTATAAATTTTTAACTACAAAATAATTATTGAATCTTAAATTTGATAATTTTTGTCAAAATTCGATCTTTAAATGCTTATAAAAAAAAATTGTGCCTATGTATTTTTAATATTTTTCAACTGCTATTGTAACAATGTATCAGGAGCCTTGTATTAATTTTTTACACTTTTTGGCCCAACAGATAAAACTTTATTGATATTTATAGAAAAAAAAACTAAAAAAATTGAAAACTGACAATGTCCGTAAACAGCTCAAAAAAAGTCGAAATATTTTAAAAATTTTATGGTGTATAAATAATGAAAATATTAACATTCAGTGAAATTTTGTCATTCATTTTTTTATTACAATTAAATAAGAAAATCGTCACATGAGAATTCGAGCGAATATCAAATGTTGTAAAAATATGAATCTCAAACGCTCATAAATAATAATAATAATAATAATAATAAAAGTTTATTGCAACAGCATAAATATACAATGGTTAAATAGATAATAAATACAAAGTTGCAACTCATCCTATAAGCAAATAAGCTTGAATGCGGATGAGTTGAGTTCTATTAAGGTATAATAAACGTGCATAATGTAGGTAAACAAAAATAAATAAAGATACAAATAAAAATTACAAATTAATTATTTCAAAATACAAAAAAGCAAAGAATAAATATTTAATTTGACTTTTTTGTAGACTTTTTTTTTTTTGATAAAGATAGACAATATTATGAGGAATCTTGTATTACATTTTCAAATCTTAGATTTAAAAAGAAAAATTTTTACGAATTCTTAACTAAAAATAATTTGCTAATTTTCGTGATTTTTCCATATTTTGTCAATTTTTGAACTTTAAATGCTAATAAAAAAAAACTGTGACTAAGGATTTTTAATATTTTTCAAATATCATTGTAACTATATAGTAGGAACCTTGTATTAAATTTTCAAGTATTTTTACTCAACAAATAAATTTTTTTTATTTTTGACATTCATAGAAAAAAAAACTAATTAAATTGGAAACTGAAATTGTCAGTAAACAGCTCAAAACAAATCAAAATATATTGGCAATTGTATGGTGTATAGAAAATGGAAATATAAACAACCAGTGAAAATTTCATGTATATATGGTCATTTGTTTTAAAGTTACACCAAAAACCAAAATCAATTTTCTCGAAAACAGATTTTGTGTAAAAATTCCCGTTTTTCCTTTTTGTTTTTGACCCTCCAAAGTACCAACTAGATTCACTTTCCTATCAGAAAAGATACTGTTGAAGAAAATCTAAGCACTTTTACTGTCCTAAAAGGTGATGACAGACACAAAAATAAAAAAAAAATTAAAATTAAAAAAAAAAAAAAAAAAAAAAACACATCATTGTAAAATCAATACATTCATCGTTTCACTCGGAATGTAAAATAAATACTTAAATCATGTTGTATATAATTTTATTTTAACCACTATTTAGATTATAATATTATAATTTATAAATTATAAGCTACCTAATTGTTTATTTTATATCGACAGTAATAATCGTTATTATAATTCATATATTAGTCACGTTTTCGCGGTTTTTTTTACCTGTATTATAATGTGTTTGTTGTTAAATCGACTGTGACCACTTGGCATGGATTGTATTTTTTTCGCAAAGATACCAATTATGTATATACTATATAGACATATAGTTAATATTATACTAAGCGAAATTAGTTGTTGAATAAAAATACTTTAAGGTACATCTTACCTACATTACATTTATAAATTATCCGATTTGGATAAAATAGTATTCAACGAAAATAATATGTTCATACATTTTAAATGTATTTTATCAACATATTTTTGAAGGAGTTTCAGGTTGAATGCATTTACACAATTGAATCTTGATGAACAAATGTTTCATTATTTCAATGATTAAAGTGTGTAATACGCACTTTAAAATTATAATTTTTAAAAAAAATTTTATACAGATACTTTTTTTTAGGAGTGTAGAATTTAATGGTTTTACATTGACATTTAGTCTTTTAAAGCTATTTATATTATAGACATTTGAAATATTCGACTTTTTTCGATTTATATAAATCAATATCTTAATATGTCGATAAAATATTTGTTTTTCTGTAAAAAAGCTTTAAAATGTTACAAGTTACACCATAGGTTGTTTTTATAGAAATGTAATATTATCGATAATACACAAGCACTCATCTTTTATGAGCTTTTGAAAATTAAATTTTGACTAAACAGGATATTAAAGAGAAAAAAATTATTTTTTCTAAATCAAATGTAGTTATTTTGATTTAATAATTAATTAAAATAAATATAAATTACAATAATTTGAAACTTTTCAGCATACGTATACCGCTATTTTCTGTACACAAAGGAATTTTTCAAAATGTATATAGAATAATTTTAAGGTATACCACGAACCTATTTACATAATTCTACTCTACATAAGCATGGATTTTTAAGGTATAATGCACTATATTTTTGACAGCAATTAGTTCAACTTACCAAATTATAGTAATAAATATTATAATAATCATATAACAAACTATATCTTTAGAAATAGACAGCGTCGCGTTCCGTAGTGGTATTTTCAGAATTTTTGTTGGGTATACAATGTTTATTATCACTGAATTCAAATTTAGCACATTCTTTTGTAGTTAGTGACCTCTGCAATAGTACATTCAAAACCGAATACAGGAGAACGAAAATTTTTTTTTTTTTTTAGTTAAATCAACTCTGATACCTTTGTTAAGTATAGTCAAAGTTGGTGATGAAATTTATTATCTCAAATCTGTGTAGACTGTTAATGTGATAACTAATAACTAGGGCTAGAAAAATAAAGCACTAAAAACCTACAATAAAGGAATTAAAAAATTGCCAATAATGCTACAAAAAAAGCATTTTAACAAAGAAAATGCAACCAAAAAAGACTTGAACATTTTTAAGTTTAGCTGAAAAATATTTTTAATATCAAAAAATAATTTATTAACACATTTTTATATGTTCACACCAAGTAATTCTTAGAACAACTAAGCACAATTTACAAATATTGAAAAAAATAAATTAAAAATTGTTTTATTAAATGTCGATGAATGTCAACGTATTATGTAACCACTACTCCTCACTCAGTAATCACTTTGACAAAATCTAAGAATCTATTTTCAGAAATATTTTCCGGTAAGGTGATAATATTTTACTACGAAATCACGAAATAAATATATATAATAATACAATTAAAATAAATTAATAAATAATAATTTAGATAAATATGTACGTAAATGTTCTAAAAATGTTAAATATGCATATAATTAACAAAAACTAATTAAAAAGCTAATAAACTGACAAAAAGTACCAAAAAAAACATTTATTTATGAATATCATAAGAAAATGCAAAAAAAGCAAAATCAAAATTGCATATTTGAACTCTGTGATGAATGAATCGAATTTTGTTTTTGATTAGCTATGTCGTGTAATACTATGAAAGAAAATGCGAATGCTACAAAATCCTAGCCCAACTAATAACTAATAAGTAATAACTATTAAGGTATTACTAAACTTTTTTTTTATTATTGATAAAAAAATACCCACGACGACTAGACCATTGGAAATCAAGTTATCTTACATAGTAGACTTAATTTTAATGATTAAGAAATATAAATATGGACTTAGTTTAAAATTATTAGGAACAATATAAGTACTTATGTTACAAATGTGTGTACATTTTTATAATTTACAGTTTGTTTTGTAGATTCGCTTTTTTAATTCGAAGTTAATTACTACTAGTAGGTGGTTCCTTATTTACGCAACCCCAATAATGTTATTTTTATTCCTTTTCTCATAATATAATATACTAATATCCTCATTGTGCTTAATTGTATAGACTGTATATTACGTATGAAAAAAAAAGATTCTCTTTTTTGATGTAATCGATGGCTGCGAGTGAGGATATGTTGTGGCCAAGAGATTCTGATAGATGTTCTGGAAGTTTTTCCTCTGTTCTGTATT
>NC_042495.1:76352456-76355773 GCF_005508785.2 Acyrthosiphon pisum | reverse complement strand
CAGCGTTAGTACCAGGTACTAGGTATTAAACATTTATATATTTAATTTACATTTTATATGTTTTACATTACTTAAAAAATTGGATTAGATTGGATTATATGACTGTTTTTTTTTTGTAATAATATTGATGTCATATTTTGTCGCTATTTCATTCAATTTTCTGTAGTATGAAATCTTCAAATAAATAAAACACGTCTGTAAGTTATAATTTTTCTTTTGAGGGAGATATCCTCTAGGGAATAAGAATGATATAAATTTATGACTTTGTTTTCTGAAAAACTTAAATCCCTCAACAACGCGTAAGTTAGTATTTGGAATTCTGCTATGATACCTATATTTTTAATGTTATTTTTTATTATTATTACAAAATATATAAACTTTTTTTTAGCAAATTATACTTTCAAAAGATTCACGCAAAACGATTTAATTAAAATGAATACATTGCTTATATATAATGCTATTTGTAGTTTTAACAATTCATTTTTATCAAATTTATTTGAATGGTATGTTTTAATTACATTTTTATAGGTTAAAATTGCTTTGAATTTGCCTGCTGTGTACATTTAATATGCCTAAAGTAGATCGATTATTATTTATACAATCGTATTTATAACTAAAAAGATAAATTAGATAATTTTATTTTATGATAATTTTATACATATACCTAAGTTCGTTTTAAATTCGTCATTTAAAATAATTTTGAAAAGTTTTATGTACATACATACATACATACATAGGTACATACATATATAAATTGAACTCAAAGATACATTTTAGATAAGTAGTTTAGTGCGAGGTTAAATAATATTGTGATTATTTTATTAATATTGCATATATTTCTACGTTATGTACATTGTACAATGTACATTGTACATTCAATTTAATATCAAACAATTCTTTAATATATATATATATGTTAAAACATTTTATAAGATACTTAGAAATCGTAATATATACTTTCATCAGATGAAAAAAAAAACAATAGTATTTCAGACACACACAATAAATCATATTACTTACCTATGGAAAGAATATCATTCAGAGATATGTGCGTAATTAAATGATAAAGTAGTTGACACAATTCTTAGTTATATACATATTATAACTGGGCGTTCCTTTAAGATATCTTTAGTTAACACGCGCGTGTCACTTGTTAAAAACTATTTATCTAGTCGCCAAACGTTATGTTGCCATTACAGTAAAGAAGTATATTATACGTATTTTAACTTTCGATTTTCACTTACGACTTACTAATAATTCAAAATATTCAATTTTACCATATTATTGGTTTTTGGACTTATTTTCAATATATATATATATATTGAATTATATTTAATATATATCTAGTAGGTATATAATAATATGTGCTTTACATATTTGTTAGCGAGAAGAAAGTTAGTTTTTAGTTTTTTCCAACAATGATATATGACAATACTGGTAAACAATGTAAGCATGTGTCAAAGATAATTGACCCAGTTGATCTTCCACGGATCTCCTGTAGGGCCTTGAGGAAATAAGAAAGTCGATTCTGTTGTTCCCCTCATATGGTACAGAAAATGTATTTTATTATAGAATTTAAATACGCAAACCATGGTCAACACATAATGTGGACTTTGTGGAGTAGTCAATTAACTCTAGGTATACACTGTACAGATATTGCGTGGCCAGTAGTACTTCAACTTCTAAATAGCTCGTTTAAAATAAAACCGGCATGCAGTTAAATATTTTCTAGGGGAGTATGTACCTATTATAATAATATAATTTGATATTTATTGCGTCTTTCAAGTGTGTGTTTTGAATTAATTAAAAATATATTTAGATTTAAGTGTTTATTTAAATTTACTTGTTTGAAAACTTAGCAATTTTAAATTAACTTAATTTTATAAATTATCATTAAATTTAAAAATAAATATCTTATGAAATACAAGAAAGAATAAATACAATTTGCGTGTATTATTTAAGAACTATAAACGTATATTGAAGGAATGAATTAAATTATACGAATCGATTACCCTATTAGTTATTACCCTGCAGTGTACTGTTTATATTTAAAAATAGGTTGAGGTCAAAATAAAAATGAGTCTATAAAGTCAAAAATTAATTGTTCTCTTTAAAATTTAAATTATATTTATTAGAGGTACCTATTCAAATTTCTTTTACTGCAATGTATACCTAAATATTATTTTTTGGGTTTTGCAGCATAATTACACAAATATTGAAAATCTGTTATACAAGTTAAGTGTATTATAGTGATTATAACATTAGCGCTAGAAATAGTGTTATTTAAGCTGTTACAAGTTATCTGTTGAAATCAATCAAGTCCAGTGGCGTACACAGATATTTTAAATGGGAGGGTTCATATTAAAAAATCATATGCATATGCATATACGAATCAAGATATTTTATTAATTTTTATATATCTACGCATAATAAAAAAAAAATATGGGGGTTGACACCCAAACTCTTCTTCGCTCCTCCCTCTCGTATGTACGCGGCTGCGAGTAATTTGTGTTGAGATTAAAATATATTCTGATCTTTATATTGGTACTATTTAAATAATAATTGACCAAATATATACACGAACCAACTTATGTTTTAAATAAATTACTGTAATAACCACGATATTATTTTTATGTACCTACCTATTAAGCATATAACATGGATAACAAAAACGCAGTTGTAGTGGCGTAGTCGGGATTATGAAATGAGGGTTCAAGTATAAATTAAACCAATTTTTTGACAGTTTACGTGTACATTAAATAAATAAAATAATACGTTTATTACGGAAAAAAATTTCAATGAAGGGAGGTTTAAACACCCAAACCCCTTTAGGATACGCAACTGTATACGTCATCGAAAATTGAACGCTTTTTTCTATATCGAAATCTTTAAATCTAGAACGTCTTTTATAATCCTATATTTTCATTTATACTCAGTTTTATATTAGTTGTATATTGTATATTGTACACATTTTATACTAAATACCTATACTCTCACAACTGTTATTTGATTTTGACAATTTTTTTCAAAATTATAAATCATAATATAAAATAGATGGTTATTCATATGATTCAATATTAATATAATATATACAGTGATTAGATTTTAGATTCTGAGTGGAACGATGAATGTATTGATTTTACAATGATGTGTGTTTTTTTATTTTTTTTATTTTTTATTTTTTATTTTATTTTTTATTAATTTTTTTTGTGTCTGTGTACACGATAAGTAGTCGAAATAATGCTACGATTTTCACTTCAGTATTCTTGTTCGATCAGAAAGTGAATATCGTTGGTGCATTGGGGGAGGTCAAAATT
>NC_042495.1:76221169-76352001 GCF_005508785.2 Acyrthosiphon pisum | reverse complement strand
AAATTCAAATTTTACAACATTGGATATTCACTCGATTTCTCATGTAGCGATTTCCTTATTTTGTTGTAATTCAAAAACAAATAACTGCAGCAGATACATGAAATTTTTATTGAATGTTTATATAAGCATTTCCTATACACCATACAATTTTGAAAATATTTTGACTCTTTTTGAGCTGTTTACGGACATTTTCAGTTTTAAATTTTTTCAGTTTTTTTTTTCTATAAATATCAATAAAGTTTTATCTGTTGGGCCAAAAAGTGTATAAATTTAATACAAAGCTCCTGATATATTGTTACAATAGCAGTTGAAAAATATTAAAAATATATAGGCACAATTTTTTTTTATAAGCATTTAAAGATCGAATTTTGAAAAAATTTATCAAATTTAAGATTCAATAATTATTTTGTAGTTAAAAATTTATAAAATGTTCAATTTTTGTATCTAAGAATTGAAAATTTAAAACAAGATTCCACGTAAGTAATTAATTCTGTTACCAAAAAATCTAAAAAATACATTTACACAGTTTATTTTTATAGTCATTTTGAGTACAAATTTGGACGAAATTACATATTAAAAACCTAGGATAACTATTTTAGTTATTTTGTTGTGATTGTATAATATTATTCGTGGGTACTTGAAACTTCTAACCCAGACATCATTTTGTAATGATAATATTATAATAGTATTATAATAACGTTATACTAATATTATTCGTTATTATAATGTTATAATAATATTATTAAACAAAAAATTGCTGTCTGGGAAAGTATACTATTATATATCTATGATAGTACCACGGTTTTTTGTTGATGTATAACGCGTTATAAGTACCTAATAGATATTATGATATGATTAATTTGGAATTTATTATAGGTACCTATTATAGGTCAATTTTTTTTTAATACCATAGATAAGTATATATATGTCTAATACATAGACTGATATACCGTCTCCGCTCAGAATCGTTTTTCTTATACAGTGATATTATATCATTGAATTCAAATTTAATACCATCCATTATACAGTGACCCACTTCTAACCTACTGTACAGCAGAGTGACATCCACTTACCCACCTTTTTTTTATTGGGTGGGCGATACGGAGGCAAATTTTTTTTCTGGTGGGGCATTTATGTTTTGCTACTCGATCACCCACTAATTTGCTTATATCATATTATATTCAGAAAGTATTGCTAAAAATGTTTCGGGTATAATATGCTATATTTCTAAATAGTCAAAAAAAAAAAAAAAATGAAATGAAATACATAATTAATACAATTTACTTACATATTTTTAACATAGTGGAATCCAAAGTAGGTATAACTGTATAAGGTATAACCTAAAGTACTTTTATTATGTTTTATATTACCTTGTAATAAGGTTATGACTTATGACATACGAATGTGTTATATCTTATATGCACATTCATATTTTATATTTATTGCAATTAAACAAATACGGAGAGAGTTTTTTAAGTTTCTAAATGGCTACATATTGTTATTACCTATCAATATAAAAATCAATAAATTCAATTTATTATGTTAGCATTATTTATTTTATTTATTTATGATTTTATCTAAATATAAACATATCATTAGTTATTACTTATTAGTATTAAATGAATGTAAATAATAATAAATTATTAAGATTGTATTATATTATATATTATAGTATTTAATAAAATGCTCAATATAAAATGCATTTTCAGATTAGATTAAAATATTCAACGTTAAATCATAGGGGGGGGGGGCAAAGGAGGGGCAAAATCAAATGTTGGTGGGGCACTTGGTCACCCTGGCTCCAGTGTAGCGCCGCCCCTGTATATATATATATATATATAATATTATTTAAACATGACAACTGCATTTATAAATAAAAAATAGAAATTAGGAAATAGAACACGTCTATAATCCTATGTTGCACGTATGTTAGACAAAGACAGAAAATCGCCGCTTCTAATTCCCTTAACTATTTTAATGTATTGGTTAGTTTGATGTAAATTTAGAGTTGTTCCTTTATTTGTAATATCTCTTAACAGGGAAACATTTATTATGCATAATATATAGTAAAATAATACACTATACACTATATTATCATAAATGTACTCGCCTAAGTGTACGAATGTAACGCATTTATATGGTAGTTGACCGAGTATATAATATGTAAATGATAATCAGATAAAAATTGTGTCCGGAAATACTACTCTTTCACTATAGCACCTCCGATTTATATAAATTCCTATGCGTGGAATTGTATTATATGTGTACTATACACATAAAGTTAGAAGAAAGTAAAGAATTAACGGATCATATAATAACGATTTGATATTATGATAATAATGCGCGAAACAATTAAGATTTTAGAATCGTTTAGACTGTGAGATCTTTATGGTTTTTTTAATTTTTTTAGTAAAACACATACAGATATTAACGGTAAGCTTTCACCCAAAGCGTTACAAAAAAAAAAAAAAAATACAGAGCATCATCATTTTCCCCTCTCCCGAGTTTTCTGTCGTAGTTTAATTCAATTTTGATTATATGTATATCATATTAATATACGTTCCATTAAATGTCAATTAAAACGGTACGCGAATCTTGTCCACAGAATAAGTCGTGGTACGTACACCATCATATATAGGAAAAATACACTGAAGGTTTGGATTTTGACCTAGAGAACATCACACCTCTATAGAATTAACTGTATAGATATTGTGTACCGTGGGTAGTAGACAGTAGTGTACATTCCCGGTTTATTAACAAAACTATGATCTATCGTCCGACTTTGACGGGGCAAGCCAACACCTAGAGCTACAGCAATATCGAGACGCGCGTAGCCAAATCCGGACGTTTATTAGTAGGTACGCATTTCGCCCACGAGTTCATTATACTTTGTTTTACGTAACTATTTACATTGTAGGCCGGCTGTATGATTTTTGTCACGACGTGAAACACGCCTTTAAATATTATTGTTTTCGACAATTTTTGTAAAATTTTTACTTTCTATAAGACTATCGAATAGGTACTCTCACATAAAATCCACTGTATTTTTTTTGTAGCGTTATAGTGCTGCAGTAGGTAATTCATAGGTCTTAGAATTGGTATACCTACTTGGCTACTTATATAGGTACTTAATGTTGAAATTTAAAGTTCTAACCGTTATTTTAATTGTATAATATATGCGTATCATTAGGTATATAATATTAATGATATAACATTTTCTAACTTCTCCTCATTACTATATCCAATCGGGTTAATTTTAGTAGATTGGCTATGTGGTGATGTTAAATAAGTTCAAAATAGAAAAATGGTTAGGTCTACACACATTTCGTTCAAATTCAGTGTACCTATATTATGTTTTATTTTATTCAGATATCATAGATTATAAAACAGACCTATTAATTATTATTGAAGTATTGGGTTTATTTACAAAAATTATAACTGAACAAATGAATTAATAATAATTTAATATTGCATAAAACTTATTGTACCTAAAATGCATTAACTATATTATGTGATGTGGCCAAACCATGTATTAAACAAGTATTAAATCATTGTACTTAGATTTTCATTTCAACTTTCGAGTTAATAAATGTCTATCGCCATAATTTCATTATCTGGTGTAAATATCATTTCAGTTTGAATGACATGTCACCTGACAATTATTCACTTAACGGTCGTATTATATACTAAAAGGTAGACTTCACCACTTCTTCCACACTGCATTGTAGTTAAAATTTACATATTTCGTGATCAAAAATGAAACTACAACGTTTTATTCATGAAGTTAAAAATAAAAGAGGTCAATGAGGGAAGGTTTCTTACGCTTTCAACTTTTACGGTGGTTAAAAAAGCTGCTTACTCTGTGACATTTTAATGTTTACACACTTCTAAATATAAAAGAACACCTAAGTCAATATTTCTGGAAAGATTGTATGCATTTTAGTTTTGAATTAAACATTCTTTGGTAATATGATTTATGTATATTATTTTGAACAAAAATTGCATAAATAAACATGTATATACAATTTGTATAATATTACCGTAATGTACGAGTATATGCATTATAATATGTGAAGCTGTATTATAATTTATTATGTAATATATTCATTTTCTTATGAACATAAAAACGATGTTCAATTTTTAAGCTATTTAAAAAAAAAAATTATTTCATCAAATCTGACCTATACAACCCCTTTTGTATATGCCGTTGCTGATTTAAACCTATATTAGTCTGCATACTGCAGTTATCGACATAAATCATAACTATGCATATAATATATAATATGTTAATTACATTATGTTTATAACTATAACTCTAAATGAACAATACATACCTACCTACCTATTTTATTTATAAGCAATTAAACTTAAGATGAGTAGGGAATAATGGAATATATTTTTGGCATATATGATATGGGGATACCTACCACGTTAGAAAATGAAAATTATAAAAATGTAAAAACATATTATAGTGTTACAAAACTTACAAGCATTTTAAACAGTCATTGATCGCAAACAGAACATAAACAATAATATAATATGTCAATATACATTATATTATTATTTAATTATTATACCTACTCAATTCAGTAATACACGATATTATAATATATTTGTATAGTTGTTTAGTAACGATAATCCGGGTAGGTATAGGATGGCCTGTGGTCTGTGGGATATTTTTCAGATACACATAGTATATTAATATATTATAGATTGTATACGACCGATAAAACACTTACAACGGTAACGAATTGATTATTGTTTGTCTTTTTTTTTTTACCAAGAATGATGATAATATAGTGATAAGCTAAATGTATATGAAACCTATATGTACAATTAAAAAATGTTAGTGCTTTAAATTGTTTTGCGAGAAAAACGTGTACAGCGCGAGCTCGTGCGCCAAATGATTTCAAACGTAAGTTCGGCATGTTGGTGGCGGAGCGGGGAAAAGTCTGTTGGTCGCGTTGTCTACGAATTCGCGTAGTAGGAGCGCTCGGCGCGCGCGCGCGCTCACAGCCCGCCGCCGACGACGGACGCGCCGCGCGACCAGTGACCGGTAAACTGTGAGAAAAGTACCGAGAGCTGTGTGGTATACGGTTTCACGCGCGGCACACGTGTTCGTCCGCGTCCGTTACGCGATCCCGGACCGTTCGGGATTAACAAAAATGATATAAAATATTCTTTATAATATTATTATAAGTAAACGTTTGCGAACCCTTTTTTTTTATTGCTGTGTTGTTAATAATAATAATAATAATAAAAGAAATAACCGCCGCCCGGTCTCTTTTTATGTTCGCGTTCCGATACCCAAGTTGACGCGTTTTTGTTTTTAAAAAATCCGATGTGACCGTAAACGACGCAACTTGGTTGAGACGATCACACGTATATACACTGACCGGACTGTAAAAATGGTACGTCAAATAGAATATTCATATAATTTAGATGGATCACTTATCATAGTTCGTTACAATACGCACCTATTAGTGGCGCAATTCCAATTAATAAGCTGGGGGTGCTGAAGCCTTCTATTTTTTCAGTTAGTCTTATGACAATGGTTACGCGATGAGTAACTTCGCCCCCACCCACGATTGAATAATCAAACATGTATAGTGGCTTTAATAATATTATGCATAATGTTAGAACTAATTAACCACAAATGTCATATTTTAATAAAAAATATATTTTTTACAACTGTGCTAAGCCCTAGTTTTTTCGCCTAATTTGCGCGTACGACACCTGTTTTAGATGATAGTATTATATTATTCGTCTTTACGATCAGGTTGGTGGTACCTCTAGGTACCTATAGTTCCCAGCGGCATAGGTTGGGGTCAGTCCCGTCTATTCGCGATGGATTTACGTGCACTGAAACCGCGATCGATACCGCTTATTATTGGCGGTCCACGTGAAAAGTTGTTTTTTTTTAAACTAACGGAAGTTTGTAAACTTTAATATTACAATATTATATTGTTGATAAGTTTAAATATTAGATTAAAATATCAGTTCTATGCGTGTTTATTATAATATAAACGCAATCAAACAAACGCATACCCATATATGCACTTAAATATACAATTAGACTTTTAATATTATGTAACTGTACAGAATACATATTATTATCATTGATTATACATAGTATGTTATTATATATTATTTACGTATATACATTTGATTAACAACTAACAAGTGTTCGTTATCTTTAATTAGGAATTTTTATTTTTTGATTATTTTAATAGAATAACGGTTTAGATACCTAAAACAAAATGTTATATTAGGTACAATAATAAATTATCGCAAAATCATTTTCCGATACACGTGTCTTACGATTACAATTTACAACAGTATTTAAAATCAGTTATTTTTATAGATTCAATGAAGAAATTTGTATTACAATATTTACTTTTGACTTTACTAATATATCTACCAAAATTGTATAAGTGTGGTCAAAACAAATTACTTGTACTATACGCATTTCTTATAGATTTATTTCTTATTATACATTTTAAATTAGATTAAAACATTTGCAAGACGCAAGTAATAAAAACATCGTTATTTGTATTGTTAAAAAGATTCTTATAGAACCTAATCTGTTATCAGTGTTTAAGTATTAATTGTATACATAGAATTTTTATCATTACAAGTTTTATAGACTTCTGAATTTTTAATGCAATTTGTAAATCCGTATATTATTTATACACGTGTTACGCGTATTTATGCCAATATTTCACTTTTGCGTTAAAAGAGAAGCAAAACCTATATTTCTGAAACTAGCACAAGAGCCCGTTGTCAGGGTGTAGTTACTATTTCCCCTAAAATATGTCAAGTTCCATCATTATCAGCGTGTTGGGCTCTCAAGAATATTAAACTCTCCCCCTTTGACCGAAAGTACCTCTCACGTAAGCTAATAATATTGTGTTTGTTACCCTCGTGCTGTGCACATAAAGTTCACTACCCCAATCGAAGTTGACAGATATGCGTGATTAGCACCTATACTATACTGTTGGTAGTTAATTGATTTGTGGATTTTTGTTTTCTGTGGTCGATCAATAGTTTACTTTAACTTCTTAGAAACATTTTATTTCCATATTTTTATTATTTATTCCTAATAGAAAATATATACCTGCGTTTATACTTGTGTAAGTATGTGAAAATGGGGATGCGTTTTATTTATTTATTAGTTTTTAACAAAAAGTTATTTTAGCTACATTTACATTTTATTTAAAGCTTTGTGCATACTTTCGCTTTCTTGACATTTTATATCCAAAGAAGAAGCAAGACATTTATTTGCCGGGGAGATTATAGAGTTAAACAATTGCAATGTAATCGATCTACCATCTACATCTGAGGTGAATGCTGTCCGGGTGCCATACTACCGTGACATCTCAAATCGTCCACAGCGAAATTTCACTGATCACGATCACGGAATTATAATTGAATAGGTATACATTTCTTCTTATTATTGTTTTTACTTTTGAGGAAATTACCTCTTTTGAGATATGTATACCTACTGTCGAGGTTTCATTTTTATGTAACATGTAATTCAGTAATTGTTAAGAGGAATTGTTCCAAATCTGTATTAAGAGCAGATTATATAGGTATTTGTTATGTTCGTGATTTTAGGTTTCATTAAGATGACGCTATGTGCTGTTTCCGTCTTACAAATGTAAAACATAACAAAAACGGTTTTGCGCGGGTCAGGCTGTAAACCAAGTTAAGCAACCAAATGTTCACGCTAGAAAGAGGAGAAAAATGACTGTGTAACGTTGTTTTTAATTTTTCGATATCACAAATACAATAAAAGTACTTATTGTTTAAAAATTCATTATTTTTGAGTTTATTAAACTTGAATAACTTTTTTTTTTAGTTCTGGTATCGAAAAAAAAACTTATAGTACATGTTTCCTATTTATAGTGTGAAAACTTGGTTGCTTAGCTTGGACTATATAGCCTAAGTGGTTTTTACAGGCGTAAAACCGTTTTTGCTATATGTTTTTGCTACATTTGTAAGACGGAAACAACAAATGGGGGTGTAGCGTCCTCTTAACCAAATTTTCAATATTTTTACGTTGAGCATATTATAATTCTGAAAATATAATATACATCACGCATATAATATTATAATTAATTAATTCGTCTTATTTTTAATTTATTGATAAAATTAGTCTCTTTTTATATTAAATATGAACAAAATAAACGTACAAAAGTTGCGGATTAAAATTATATGAATATGCTATCTTATCTTAAAAATATAACTAATCTGAGTAGGTACCTACCTATACAAACATTTTTATTAATTCATATATAATTTAATATATCTACACATCTAATTTTTTTTTTACCTCGAAACACTTTAGATTCAAACTAATATAAAGGAGAAAATTGTTGAGGAAAAATGTCGCATATGATTAAATTGATATAATATTTTGTTTAATGTGTGGGAATATTAATTATAACGTAACACAAAGATAATTATTATTTTAATATTTTATGTGGGTAGGTAAACAATAACATATAGTGGATAAAAAGGTGGTTATCGCCTCACAATTTTTTATAATATAGATAGTATATAAACACAGCAAATAATTAACACATTTTAATACATTTTTTGTAAACAATGTGATGGCAAATTATTCCGTGACTCATGTATTTATATTATATCACAATAATATATTATATTTACGAACTTATTCTACAACTCTCGCGTTCGACAATCTTGTCTAAACTTAATCATTTATTTTTATTTTAAAGTAGGAGTCTATCTCGTAGTATATATAGGATTGGTCGAGTGTGGGTTGTTAGGTCGTTGAGGCGTTGACTAATTCGGAAAACGACAGCATCAAAATTTAGTGTTACAGCCACAGGTTCACCACGCCTAGATTTATATTATTATAAACATTGCACACGGACCGTCGAAAAAAAATTATATTACATTATTCCACTCTGCTGTTTGTCACCGACAAAAAAATCTGTCGAGAAATTATCACCTGCTTGTTTATTTTAATGTGAATAAATACGCTGTAATATATATGTATTCGATTTATGATGAAAAATATACCTATACCTACCTATGAATATATTCGTAAAAAACCATTTAACGAAACAGCAGTCATGAGAAGTAGTGTACACTGGGTGTAGCTTCACAACTCACGATAGTCCGACGATTTTAGACTGAAATTACACTTGTATATGTCAGATATTTGCGTGATACATCCTGTATAGTATGTAAGTACTGTACGATGACGATTCCGTGGTTGTGCGGTGTTTTCTGCGTGAGAGGACGTCCGCTGCCGCTGTATTCTATTGTCATTTTATCTTGAGAGCGTGCTGAACAAGATATATAGCATTACAAATTTACAATACATAAATATATAATATTATGACAACGACGATGGTGATGTCCTGTATCTGTATCGCGTGTCAACCCAAAGCATTCGTCAATGGCGTATGGCAGTAGTATAGTATTCTATTATATTGGTATGCCCGACCAGTCTTATCACGTTTGCGAATAATAATAATAATAATAATAATTATTATTATTATTATAGATATAGTCGGTCGTTTTTCATTGGTTTTCTTCGACGATTGCTGCGCGCAAGTCTAAAACTCTAAGCAGCAGCGGTAAAATTCAATTCCTCAATTTACATAAAGGGGCATGATTGTAACGACAGGTATGTGCGCGCGCGCGTTCGCTAGAATTTATTGATAATAAGTACCTACACCTAGACGTCATGTTACTTATGTTAATTGCTGTAAGACAAAGACAAAATCATATTGATTATATTTCAATGCAGTCCTTTGTATTTTAGTGTAAGGGACCGTATTTGAAAACTTATTTAGGTAATGCAATATTTTTGTATAATTTATTTGGAAAATTATAATGCTATAATCGTTGAATTCTAAACTGGTATCTATTTATTTTTTTGGCTGTATTTGAAAAACATAAAATATTTTTATCTGATTTCAGTTATTTTTGAGCCTTGCTTACATTGATAAGGAATTGACTTAAAATCGTTTAAGATGTTTAGTCATCGATTTCAAAATGTCTAAAAATGTAAATAGCTTAACATTGTTTTTACTGTCCTGCAGTTTGTGAAATGTTAAACATTATTTAAAAAAATACCTTGTTAACTTAAGTGTGATTAAATTTGCAATAGAAAATAAATAAATAAAAAAAGTAAATAAAAAAGTCTACCTCTGTAGGTACCACACATATATGTGCTATACCAGAAGTTCAGAATTGTATTTTTATACGATTAAACATCTGATATATTGTATAGTCCACTTCAGTTGCAGTTCATATAATGTTCATTGCGTTCCTTGTATCGATTAATATTGATGTATAATTGAAAGTCAAAACCATTTATTTTACTTTACTCGTGGTTTTATTACACGTTGGAACTTGAATTATCTTTAAACACCTATACGCAAACATATATACTGATACCATAGTCGTAATATTGAAGTAATAGTTTAGGTACCTATGTTATAGTATGCAGTTGTAGTATTGTACATATGTAATATAATAACATTATATCAAGCCACATACGTTTTGAGATACCATAAATAGGTATATAAATTGTTTAAAAAGTATATATATGTATTTGTATATATATTTTTAGATCGGGAAAATATTATATATTATGTTGTTCGTAGTACATAGGAAGAATGACAATAATATTACAATATTTGAAAAAAAAAATATTTTACATTTTATTGTTTTGATAATAGCCACAAAGTAATAAACATGCTCATTATTTTATGAAAGTAAATAACTTATTGCATGTTTTATGTGTCACGTTTCTTAGTACAACAATGGAAGAGTATATTAACATTTAAGGGTAAAATAATTTATGAAATATGTTCTTCATTATTGGTTTAAGTACTAAAAACTTCCTTTATAATAAGTTATAACCCGAGTAATTCCTGTGCGAAATAATTTAATAATGAAATATCATATTTACTATGTAGGACGTAGCCACGTAGGTATTATACGTCCTGAGATCTTTAATATTTAAAGTCGTTATTCTATAACATAAAATATAAATAAATAATAATCGTAGAAAAAGATTATATTTACAATCTAGTCGAGGGTGGATCATATAATATCGGAGCCAATGCACGAAGATTAATATTTTATGTCGAGGTAGGTAATAGAATGAGTTTTATAATACATTTATGATACAACTAACTGCTACTTACTGGTAAGTTATTTTTATATAGTAGGTAGTATACTACTATAATACTATATAGCACCTACCTACATTAGTTTTTATATTTTGAAATTAACCATATTCCTTGTACAAGTATAAAATAAATATAAAAACTTCGAAAACATTAATTCTATTCATCGGGTATTTTGTTGGTAATTATAATAATAAAATAAAGTAAAATGGTTTGCATTCATCCAAAACTATAACAATTGTATGTATCTATATATCTATTACGATTATGTAATAAAAGTGATTCCGCGTGAACGATTTGATATTAAGTATTTTATATAAGCTTTCACGTGTAAAAGCTATTGGTTACATGTTATACCTTATATACATTAACAGGTTTGGAATAAAATTAGATTCATTTTTTTAATAATTAGCAATATGTATATTGATTGATTGTAAAAATTAAAGGATCATTTGTAGGTTTTAAAAAACACTTCTATAATATTTTTAGTTAGTCACGTTTATAATAAATAATAATACGTTCTGTTTTACAGAGAATTTTTCATTTAGGTACCGCTTTGAAGTTCTATATAGATTGTTTAAACAATATTATGCAAGTTATAACTATCATGCATGCATTTTGAAGTACACTTGGCTATTTTTCAGTTTCTTGAGTCGACCTCCCCTCTTATGACGGATATAACTCACAAGTCCGTGACCGAACTGACAACGATATTTTTCTATACATACAAATGATATTCGACCATATTTGGTATGTCTCACGAACGATGAATCACCGAAAACGATGTATAAGTTACCGTCGACCACTATAAACAATAATATTTTACAAAGGGAAGCATGTTCCGAGATAAAAGAAATTATATAATTAAGATATTTGACAGTATAAGTAGGAGCGCAGATGTGCACAGAAATGCTTAAATATTTAATTCCACCCACCCTCAGCGGACAAGCGGTACTTTGTGTAATTTAATGTTATGCGTCTATACCATTATAAGTTTTATAAAGTTTATAAAAACATTAATTATTTAAAAATATAACCGCGCACACTTAAATTCAGTTTTCAGGGGTAAATTTATCATTTTATTATTATAATGTAAATTGACTACATTATCTTTAAAATGATTGGCAATAATTTTAATCGAGTCAGATAAAGATGTGCGTAAAACGCGTATTTAAAATATTTTGTTTACTTTTTTTATAATAGTCCGAATATACCAAGTATTACGAATGTTTACTGGAAATAATTTTTAAAATGTTATGTTCGATATAAAGCTTTTTACCGGTATTTATCGCTTACCTAGGTTTTCTTATTTTTATTGGCTAATATTATTTTAGTGTTTTGTTCTAAATAATAATATGTAGGCTCATTGTACCTATATGTTTTGGAATTTCCCACTGTGTTATATGGCGAGTGGTGTCTATAACAGCTATAGAGAGATACGGTGTAACATAACCATTTTCAATAATTCATATAGTTGATGTCGATTGTGTTTAAAAGTCGTCTTGCCGTATATACCGCTGTGCTTCGGACCGACGGTGGCACCAGAAACCGCTAGAGGAAAAACACATCATAATAATATAATATGATACTACTAAGCGCAGTCCAACTCCAAATATAAATCGATTGTGGCGTTGTTCAATTTTCCGGTCGTCTAAAAGTCCGATGCCGTTTTCTTCCTTTCGTTGGTTATAGACTATAGTCGGTACTCAGACCGTACCATTGTTTCCGTACCTATATAATATAAGTCTAACGGTTTTTGATGTGAACATGACGATCTTCTGTATTTGTGCGCAATATTTATGTTGGATGTATATATTGGTGTTTCATAAACGTCCGCCTTTATAGAGGCTTATAGTTGCTTAGTAGATATACTATTATAACCCAACGCATAGTAACATAGATGCTGCAAACGAACCGTGAATTAATTAGATATACCACATATTTTGTTATTTTGTAATAAATATTTCTATACCGTATGTTTTTTACAAAATCAGGGCCAGGCTTAAGAATATTCCGCTGAACTAGCTAGACCACTTTTCACTAGAGGACCCAAATCAATAAAATTAATTCCGTATCTATTACAATTTCAAAACTATACCTATAGGGTAATCTGTTTGGTATTCGAAATTAACGTGCCAACCATTTAAATAGATTCAACAAAATATAATGCAAAAGAATAATTAATAACTTTCAAAATTAAGTCAAGTATGATAAAAAAAAAAAAAATAGTAAATAATACCTTATAAAGATTATTATTTTAAAAAATGTATACAGTGTTTTAAATACTTTAAAATGTATAAAAACATTGAAATTAAAAACAACAAAAAAATTATAGAAAATTAGTTAAATTTAAATAATGGATAGGCCAGTCGTATTATTTTGGAGTATCTGAGAGTTCGGTCGATCGGTCGTTTTAATAGTTATTTAAATCATAAAATACTCCGGATACGGCACCTGTGCATTATTATAATATAGTGTCAATGACACGTGTCAAAGTCCGCACGACGTTTCGTTGTCGTTATAATAATTTTTCCTAAATATTCGAATAAATGCGATTTGTGCGTGTTGCAGGCTGCACGTGGTGCGCTTACCGCACCGTTACACGCGGCTTATTTCGCGACCACAAACCAACTAAACGCCGCCCCTCCCACCACAACCACCCCATATAGACGACCTTTTCCCGTATAATATTATATATTATTATGTCTTGCTCCAGCTTGGCGACATTACGCGATATTTCGTATATACCTAATATATGTATAATGTATATACTGTAGGTATACGACAGACTTTTTTTTCCGCTCGCCAAAGTGGTCCTATCCACGCCATCGGAATTGATTCGTGAATTATTCCTACTCACGTTTCGTTTCGCGCACGATATAATTTGAATTTCCAGCAGAGTTCGACGAATACGAAACTGTGCGTCCATATGTATAGTATATAGTATAGTACCTATACCCTGCAACT
Organism: Acyrthosiphon pisum; assembly: GCF_005508785.2. Lineage (NCBI taxonomy): Eukaryota > Metazoa > Arthropoda > Insecta > Hemiptera > Aphididae > Acyrthosiphon > Acyrthosiphon pisum. Next base: position 76,337,857 of record NC_042495.1, on the reverse strand, counting down.
TTGCTATACGGATGATGACAGCGCCGGCGGTCGTGCTCTATCGGATTCGCCGCTGTTGGAATCTATATACAATATAACGCATTACACACAGGCATGCCCGGGATTCGAAAGCTCATTTTATAATATTTAGATATTTTTAGGTGCATAGGGTGTTGTATCACGATTTATCACGATTCGGAGGATGTAAAACGTAAATGTATGCATGCAGATCGACGGCTATAGAGTATAGTTGTTTCCGGCTCGTCTCTTATCCGATTGATTTATTGTCGATTTTTTCCTTTATTTATACCGCGTGGGCCACAGTAGTAGGTACCGTATATAAGAACCTAATGCGGTAGCACCCGCGGCTGTTGCAGAGAACACCGCGTTGTATAATCGTGTACGGTTTGAATAAGAACTATATTATTATGTATAAAGTGCATCCATAGATACGACAATTATAATAGTATGTAGAAAATGGGACACACGACGTCGTTTACCTATATGTGCGGTTGGTATAAACAGTATAATGACGCGTAGAAGAAAACAAATTGCACATTTTACTATATTATATTCTGAATTTTGTTATTGTGTTATATACTACCATAATATCAATAATGTTGTTTTTTTACCTTCGCGTGGACGATAATATTTTGGATATTAAGACTTCGACTTACACTAGACTTGCTATTACCTACATAAGATACATTAGGTACATAACATTGCATAAGTTACACCGTGATTGAGCCTGCAGAAGACGTGCGATTGTTATCATAATTTAATAATATATAATATTTTTAGTATTATATTTTCATTTTTAAATAACGTCTTCGGAGTTATAGTTGTCAGTTGATTGTTGGTAGATTATTTCAACAAATTAATACTATTCAATAACTTTCGATTGGTTGATTGGTATTTAAAGTTATATTTGTGACTCACTGCGTTCAGTTAAATTGTAGTTCATGTATGCAGGTTTAGTATACCCATGTAATGTTTAATAAAATAATTTCTGTTTCAGGTGAGTTATAATCACATTGAAAATACTAAAGCAATAAAATATAAGACTTATCTCGAGTAAAATAACAAATTGTAAGTACAATTTTTTAATGAAATTATAATGGTACATGTTTATAAAAGGAAGTAAGTATTTTTTTTTATAGTTTATATAATTTATTATGTACCTATAATTCGAAGAGAAAATGTACATAATGACGATGTATATTAAACGCGGTCTTAATAACGTTTCAGAATTGTTTGCCCGACTTATAGTTTATGTATGATAATGTGATATGTGTAAAAACGACACCGATGTACAATTTTGTGTACATATACTATCAACATACATATTTTCCATCTATACTTTGAACCATCGACCGTGGTTCTAAACTCAGAATTTATCGAAGTAGAGCAAGTTTAAAATGCTGTGTTTTTATATTTTTCACGTATTATTTATAAATTATATACATCGTGATTTACCAACCATGACACCCCCTTTACCCTTTAAGAAAATAATTGTGTTTATTCAAGTATTTTATTTAAATAAATCTTTTGATTAGTAGATTTATTACTGGTTAATAAATTAATTTCATGAACTTACTAATTGAACATAAAACATTAATATTTTTTAATTATTAAGATATATTTTGATTTTACGATGATATTTGGTGATTATACTGATTATATTATATCCCTAATTCATAATACAAATATATATAGATAAGTAGACAACCAACTAAATTAAAAATAAAAGCAGATTTGAAATTTTAATCTTATGCCACAAGTATTTTATTATGAACTGAAGACGAACCGTATGTTATATTGTTATTTATACTTCGAAGCTCATATTTATTTCATAATACTATACGCAGGTTTTGTAAATTTATTGTAACTACTTGACAGAATTGTCATATTTATAGCAGTTATTTATAAATATTAAATATATACACTTATTTAATTTTGGACGTGAAACTATGCAGATCCTTGACTAAAAAGCATCACTGTTCAAGCCCTATACTATTATAAAGCACGCTTAGCACGTCATCTGTTTCTGAACTCAAAGTAATTGTCTAATAATATTGTAAACACCTTAAATTCTGAAAGACTCCATATGCGGTGGTTTCTGTTACAAATTCCAACCGTATGTCTACATCCTAAACTATACAGGCACTATGCAGTGACGAGGTCGAACGCGGCCTCTCGGAGCCCCGGCGTGGCAACTATGACGCCGTACGTAGTACTTCTATAGTATATAATATTATATAGGTAGATAGTAATAGTGTCGCTTTGCCGATTTGATATTGACGTGTCAATTATTACCGTGTCGGTGGTTATTGTCTTCCACATTTATTTTACGGTTACCGACTTACTGCATGTGTGTTGCACTGTTGCTGATATATGTACGAATCACGATATGTTACTCCGGTACACGTATTTGAATACATCGAATGTGGGTGGTCACAATTTATTATGAGTTTATTATACTTTCGCCCTGATAGAGGACTTGCATTTAAAATAATTATTTGTACTCATTGTTTGCAACGAAATTACAATCTAAGCGTGTTTTTCATACGAAATAATGAATACAATAAACGTTGAAATAATTAAAGCGTTAAATAATTACTAAGATATTTTTTTTATTTAGTTGATTATACTTACGTCTGTTTTTATAACATTTATTCAGAACTACACAGCGTGCGTTATGAAATAAGAAATACGCGATATTATTAAACCAGGCTTAGCTTTTTTCTAACACTGTAAAAGGTCATTAATAATAATATTAATAATTTACATTTACGTCTGTCTCGATAATCGTATGTGAAACTGTGCGCATTTTAGATTTATGAGCTGTATTTAATATTTATGTATACCATATACGTATATGTATTTATAAATATGCAGATTAAATATATATAATGAGCTAAGTTTATGTTTTGAAAAATTCTTGTCAGTATTTATGTACCTATATATTCGATTTGAAAGGAAATATTATAGTAGTTTTGTTTACTTAAATGAGTAAAAACAAATTTTTTGTCAAGATATTGAATTACACTTACATTTCAATCCATATTAATTGTTAGGACATCACTCCCGCACGTACAACATACCAAATTTGCGTTCAGCAGCTGATACGACTTTTTGCTGTTAGGCGTGTTTGCATTAGAATGAATTCAAACTGTATTATCAAACTTTAAGGTAATAAGAACATTATCTTTGTTGGAATGTTTTTAAGATATTTAAATTTTTAAGTGAGTTATGACATGAGTATATGTAAATTTAAAATATCGTAAATAACCAACACAGATATTATGTTCTTAGGTTAGATTTAGGTTTGATAATAGGTAGGTCAATTCACTCTAATATTTAAACTAACAATACAAATTTGAAACTACTGGATGTTTTGGTGTATTATGCGTTAGTAAGACTGAGATAACATAATATGCGGGTACAATCTTATATATACGACGCTACACGGCCATTTTTGTCCTCGTCTTAAAAGTGCGTAACATAGCAAATTTAGGCTTAGGAAAACGCATTTAGCTCCGTTTAGCTTAGTTTAAAAATTAGAGTGATTCGACCTATTATGAACTATACTTTCCTATTTATTTATTCCTCGACAAATCATATTGATAGTATAGCTTATATTATATTATTTGATACTGTAGGTGAAAACACCATGTGGCTGTAAAATACGGGATTTATTTCTTGGCAATTTTAATATTTAAATTTAGTTCAGTTGTGTGTAATAATAAACAATAAATAAAAATGTAATAAAACCCATAAATAAAAACGTCATCTATACAGTTTACAGAGTGCACGGTTTGGTATATGGTCAGTTTTGGAAGTGATCACCCAAGTATCGATAAGATGTTTAAATAATGCATACTAGACTGCTATACAGCTGTCGAGGTACACTTACTAGATATACTTTCTATTTTTGATATATATACGTTTAGAATTATGTATATAAAAAAAAATAGTAGTCGTGATATCATATAAAGTGACCAAGTTTACCCGAAGGGAAGTAGTATATCAGTATACTATTATCTATAAATGTTATACTACATAGCGAAAGCCTGAAAACCGGACAATTGGGTTCGTGAGCGACACTCTCAAGATAAGACACAACAATATTAAAGGTGTTAAAGGTTTTCAATTTATTATTAGCGTCTAATTAAATATCGAAATCTATACGCCTATTAATATTAAATGTATGTTGTGTGTGTAATAATTACTCTTTAGTATATACCAAATTCGGACTTTTAGATATCGAAAAGAAATCGCGGTATAAACATTACATTAATTATTCGACAAAATATTATGCTTATTTATACTTTATACACCTACCACATTGATTTTATCGTATATAATAAACATATTCGCAATTAGAAGTTATTCACCTGTGTTATACCTATTGTATTGTAGGCGTGTTCGAGAACATAATATATTTTATCGTCGTTCACTTTATAAAAGCAAGCGGTGTTTGGGAATTTCGAATTTAAAACGTTTAAATCAGTGCTTCATAACGCCTATATACGTGTGTTCTCAAAACAATCTGAAAAATAAACAGACAAATTTTGAAATATTACGAACGGGACCTTAGATCATATACAATGGATAGAGTCATACGAACAATTTGTGAAGCAAACATAACTGTAGGACCTCAGTGATATGCGCATGCGCGTGGTCTCATATCATTAATGTTTGGCGAAGAGTGCGGCAAACGCGCTGTTAAGATAAACAGTCGCGCAAGCGTAGATGTCACAGCTCCTATAATTCCTATTGTTATGTTTTATACGTGTAATATGCTATGACTCCATCCATTGTATACGATCTAAGAACGGGACGAACACGATCGGTCTGCAGCTGTGTACGACGTATATAACCGATTCATTGCATGTTTAACGTGCGGCAAGTAATGTAGTTTTCCGCCAGAATTCCGATTAATAATTATTGTTCGTTCTTGAAAATAAGAACATATGTTTAAACATCGAAAAATATTCAAATAGGTATGTGACAAAGCACACATACTTCAAATTTGAAACAATACTAGTACAACAACTAATAATATTCCAAGCGATATGACTCCTAAAGAGGAGCGGCCTGTAGCGGCATAATGCAACGGGTCTGCAGGAATTCGAGTTTAGATCGAGAAAACTAAATGCTTTTGAATAATTCATCAACCACTATTATTGAAATAATGATATTATTTCTGGCATCCATATTCTACAAGTCTATGGTGGTTTTTCTATGGAGCACGAAGGGGTGCGCACACAGTTGTTATTAAAAACGACGAACAGATGCGACAACTCCAGAGACATTTGTGTGCGATAATTAATTGTCAAAGCTGTTGTAATGTGCAGAAATTAATTTGTATTTAAATAATGATTTTGGTACGAGTGGTAACTTGCGATGAACGCTTTCTGAGTTTTATTTCTGACGTAATTTACGTGCACGTAAAAATAGAAATAATTAGATTTATCCGTGTATAATGTGTATATAGGAAAAAAGTGAATTGTTTACAATTCAAAATGGCTGAAAGCCAAAAGGCAAGAAGTCTTCCATTGTTTAATGTAAACAAAAAGCTGTATCCCTTATTATTAATATTACTGTAACACAACAACGCGAGCTTCGACAGATGCGAGTCTCTGTTGAGTAAGATTGGTTCTTCAACTCTCAGTAATTTAAAAAATAATAATTTTTGAAAGCAGACGTGAAGGACTAAAGACTTGAAATTTGCCTAATGTGAATCAACTTTTTTTAATTCGAGAAATAGTTGATAAGAAATTTCAATAAAATAATAAAATACAAAATATACTATATTTGATTTTGCGACCATTTAATTATTATTAGGATACTTCAATATTATAATAGCCTTCTTTATTGTTATTTACCCTTTTTAGATGAAGGTAATTCATTTTCAGTCGAACATCCCACGCGAATATCTTTTGTTCGTCGACCATTCTGATCATGTCCATAACCATTATTTTCTGTCGTCTGGATTTCTGGATTACACCACATATTGTGCTCCAAAAGTAAATCACAATTATTGTTTAAATGAAAAAAAGCTCGTCAGGTTTTTATTTTGTTCAAGTAAAGTTTGATTAAATGTCAGTATCTTTTTAAATTCCAAATTATTTATATATTATTATTTATAGTTAATATGATTATAGCAGAAGGTACGTAAAAAAATCGAAATATACTTAAATTATACCTAATATATTTTATCGTAGTTATTTACTCGTTATAATTACAAATGTCCAGTAAATTACTATACTATATTGCTAAATTTTATTTTTTAAATTTTTTTAAAATTCTATGAAATGTCGACAAAAAAATTGAGAAAAGAGTAGAAATTGTAATTATTTTTTAAGCTATATTATGCACATACTTTAATGGATAACTATAAATTATGAAATATATTTGAAGTATAATCTTTACCTACAGCTTAAAATTTTGTACAAAAAAATATTTATTTGTTGCCTATAATATTTAAATAATACTTAATTGCTTTATTTTTAAGAATTTAGGTATCAATTTCACAATATTTTTAATACAATACATTTGTATTAAACCATCATCAATAATATCTTACTCTCATTGTGTCTGTTCACTGTTCGTGTACCTTTGTTTATTTGTTAATAGTTCACGTACCTATTATAGCTTTTTATTAGCTTATTATTTTTGTATACACTATTATTTTTCAAATTAGAACAATGACAGTATTTATTATAATATTTCCCTTGGTTTAAATGTAGACAATACTTCTATAGTTATGAGGAAAAGGTGGGTGGTTGATGGAGGAACTTCTATTGTTTATTTCTTGAATTAAACTATCTACCAATTTTTTTTTTTTAATTAAGAATTTTTTAGTAATAATAATTATTATAATTACTTAATCAAATTTTAAATTAAAATATGGAAACCTTAAGCCTTACTTTAGGACACGGGAACCTGATGTTTGGCACACGTTTCGCTTATATGTCGCAGTATAGTGACGGGGTGTGTCGTATTACACATCATTGATAGCAATAAAAAATAATCGCATTAAAAAAAACGATTCAAAACGTAGAACTTCACTTATTGATGTTTAAAAAAAATTATGGTCGGTATTGTTTGCTATAGTTGTTTCTTGCTATCAGAGGAACATTTAGAAATTATGAGCGTGATATAACTACTCTTTTGAAATTTTATATCTTTATACCTATACTCGATTTCTGATCAATAATACTAGAAATGTAGTACATAGAACTACTTAATCGTCCGTTCTACCAGTGAGAGTGAGAGTAAGAGTGTTTCAGAAATATGCGATGCGATATACTTAAAGATTTTGAAGAAAAACTTATGTTAGCGGGCGTGTTGTGTACCATACAGAATCGTTTTTCAAATACAAACATTTATCATTGTTTTCAAATCAACAATTACAATGTTCCGTAGCGTCTCTTCTATATCTCGTACCAAGGCGAAAATAAGAAACTGGGAGAGTAATAATTGTTCCAATTATTTTATAATAATAATATTATTTTAAATTTGTTATCCTGACAATGTGTTGTTCTAGTGACTTGTAAGAAACGATTATTATATTTTTATTCGATTTCCTTTTTTCTTACAGTTGATATAAATGTATTACCTTTATATATATAATATATTAGTCGACGGTCTGAAAATCGCGTCTGATACCATTTATCCATATATTTCATATTTTAATTTTGTATCTATAGAATAATTTTAAATATTAATGCTAACTACCTAATAAATATTATATATTATAGTAATTGTTAAGGTTATTGGCATGTATAGATAGGTTTTGGATTTTGATCGTTCATTATCATATATAGTATAATATACGAACTATACTTCGTATCGATATGGTGAATGGTGTCGTTTATATATACAGGTGAATTATTTTATCCATTTTTCGTATAGACATCATATTATATAGTACGCACTACGCACTCAGTTTTGTCTTAATTGTCGTACACGACAGGTGAATAAATACTTGTAATTAGTTCCGACCACACAATTTTCAAATTGTATAATACCTACCTATAATATATCCTATATTTTATACAATGCGCAATTAGCATCTGTTTGCATTTTTACCGTAGTGTTACATTATTATATTATGTTATTCGTCAACACGTGTGTTAGTGTTACTGGAAAAACAAACGTTCCTCTCGATTATTTAAATGTTCACACAACTATACTCGCTGGCTTACGCTTTCGTCTAATTATACGTCATATAACAACGTTTCGCGCCAAACCTTGTAACAATTTCGTGTAAATTACCGTAAATTTAACGAACTCGAAATTTATTCGTCCAAATCAGTTGGGTTTGTTAGGTACCGCTTTTACTATGCCGCAGTTACAATAAATTGTAAGGATATACTTACGTGTTTGAATATATCGACAGCTTGGTGAAAAATAGATACCTATATTATTATAGGCTGTTTTTGACCCAAAATACGTGACTTTAAATATTCAGTGGTTGTTAAATTATCTTTGTTTTTTAATACAATGCCTATTATATAATGTGTGTGTTTATTCGTACCTACTTAGATGTTGTAGTAAAATGTAATAGAAAAGCTTATTTAAGTTCTAAAAAAATTAAACATCATCCACTTGTCGTTGCTGAATACGATTTTGTGGCATAGATACGACGATAACAACAAATCGGATATTTCAAATATCATATTTATTATATCCTATAAAAAGATTATGCGTACAGAATATTTGTTCTATAGCAGAGGTCGGCAATTATATTTTATGGCGGTCCAAATAATATGAAAAAAAATTTTACAGGGCAAACAAAAACTTAAATATTAGTCAATATGATGCGTGTTAATTTCTGTGTTAAAATACAGTATAAGCTATAGATCAAATATGTATTATGTGCGGAAAACTAGCATTAAAAAAATATTTTTGGCAATTCAGTTATTTCTACTTCACGGGCCGCCCGTTCTATAGTTTTATTCGTTTAAAACGACTAATCTCATATCCACTAGCGTTGAGAGTACATAGGTATTAAGACCGTTTAGGAAAAGACGGATTTTTAGAAATTCTTGACCACATATTGAATTTATTATTTAGAGAAGTCGAAAGTGTTCGCAGACGCATCGAACCGTGTGTCTCTCAGACACGGTTGGAAGTCTCCAGACGAGGCACATCGGTGGCTCTTAAACACGCGATATTGTCTTATCATATATACAATATACATACTTGTTTAAACATATATATTATATAATATAGTGTAATTTATTGTAAATACCTTAATTATACGATATTATGTATTATGTATTATATGTATTATGCAGTAATTATTAGGTACTGCTATTCCATTCAGTCTTAAATTAATTATTATTATTAATGACTACATAATTATTTTTATACCGTACTATAGTGTTATAAGAATTATTTAATTATCATATAGTTATAATACTTGTAATAATATATAGTTCGTCCGTTTTTGTTCCATCAAACAATATTATACCTATATGACTATAAATAATAATAATAATAATAATAATATATTATAATATACTGAAAAAAATACAGAATATTATGTTCATAAGTGTGTTTAGTACAACTGTCAACTATATATTATATTATACACTTAGCATGTAAATTGTAAATGTATATCTTAAGTATACGTATATATGTCGTCTAATAATGCACCGATGTAACATAATCCTACAAACGTACCTATTGAAACAGTTGTATCGCGTTCACATTATTATATATTTTAAACGATTGTATAAAAAAATTTGAAAACTAAACGTATAATAGGAGTTTGTGTTAAAACTGTATTTCCATTAAAATATAATATAATAATTCGCGACTGCTCTATTATTTATGTGTATGTTTTAATCGTACATAATAGAGAACTAAATTATTTAAATTTTCGCGATTCCTTTCTGTCCTTGGACTTCACTCCCGACTCCGCAAACACACCATTTCCGTCTTTCGCTAATTTCACGTCGTTGGGCTTATAGTATATCGGAAAGACAACGTTTTTATCAGTCGCAAAATTGTAAAACCTAAATAGGTATAATTAAAAATAGTCCCAATTTACTAACATCATGTGATAATATTATTATTGTTAAGACTCCCGCGACGACCGGATACCCACCAAACTGAACACGCGTGTCTGATCGCCAAATTGGTGTTCGTGTGATTTCAGAAGAAACCGGTCGTCGTCGTCAACGGTTTATGATCCTGATGTGGTCGTCATCCCGGATCGGTCGCCAAGTGGCCTCCGCGTTCGTATGCGGCCGTCACCCGCAGCTGCTTCACCGGCAGCCCCAGTACCAACCACAACTCCATCATCAACAGCATAATCTACGGTATTCCTCAACAGCAGACGGAGCGGTGGCCGCGCCGTTGCGTTGCACCAAGAAAAAATCTGACCGGGCGCCGTCCAAGCACTTGGTGGACGAGAAGACTGTCCGTGCGGCCGGTGGCCGTGGCGGCGATGGGCGCGTGTCGTTCATGAAGCTTTTCGGCAATGAGAACGCAGGCCCGGATGGCGGAGATGGAGGTAACGGCGGCCACGTAGTGTTCCGGGCGGCCGAGAACGTGACCGGGCTAGGGCACGTACCCGTTGAGCTTAGGGCGGCCGCAGGTGAGCGTGGCTACAACAAAGATTGCCATGGAAAGTGCGCCGGTCACGAGTACGTGGACGTGCCGGTAGGCACTGTGGTCAAGGATGATGCCGGTCGGGTGGTTGGTGACCTGAGCCGGCCGGGCGTCATGTTTGTGGCGGCCAGGGGCGGGGCGGGTGGCCACGGGAACCGTTACTTCGCCACGGACACGGAGCAGACGCCCGAGGTGGCCGAATTGGGAGGCGCGGGTGAGGTACTTCGGTACACGCTAGAGCTGAGCAGTATCGCCGATTTCGGGTTGCTGGGATTTCCTAACGCGGGCAAGAGCACGCTGCTACGAGCTATCACCCGGGCCCGACCTAAGGTTGCTCCGTACCCGTTTACCACGCTCCAGCCGCACTTGGGCGTGGTCCGTTACGGCGACCAAGAGTCAGTGGCTGTGGCTGATCTGCCTGGGCTCATCGAGGACTCGCACCGAGACCGCGGCCTGGGCGTGTCGTTTTTGAGGCACGTTCAGCGTTGCACCGCGCTGCTACTGGTCGTCGACCTGTCTGCGCCCGAGCCATGGACGTACGTGGATGTGCTCCGGCACGAAGTCAGGTGTTTCTCGGCCACGGTGCTCGACCGGCCGCAGCTGATCGTCGCCAACAAGGTGGACGTGGACGGCGCTCGAGACAACCTGGCCGAACTCAGGCGCCGGTTGCCCGACGACGAGATCGTTGAGATATCCGCCAAGCACGGCGTCAACTTGGAGCGCCTGCTGAAGCACATGAAGCGAGTGTACGACAAACGGCGCATATCTACAGAAGCGGAAGCCGCCGCCGCCGCTGACTTTGACTAGGCTATAGTAGTAAAATGAGATCGTCACGTCATAATGTCGTATTATTATTATCGTTGTGATCGATACATTGATTTTTGTGTTCCATAATATATTTGTGTTTTATATTCAAAAATGTATACTTATAATAATAAAATAAGGACTATACCTTAACTCATACTTAGAAATTATTGTTTTTATTTAATCATAATTGCCTACTTACCATTTAATTACTTACCATAAGCTGCTTCTCCACAGAGCGTATTTTTTTTATATGGATCCGTCAAGACTCAAGGTTTATCAACGTATAATGAGACGTGTTACAATTTTAATTTTTTTAATATTATACAAGCTTATATAAATCTAATTGTTTAAAAATGTTTAATATTTTGTTAGCTGCTTCTGTTTGAGGAGTTCCTAGGATTTCGTGGACATGGTCTGGTAAATTATTTTGTTTACTTTCATTTTCATATCCGCGACATTCTGTTAAAATGTGTTTTATAGAGAACTTCACACGAGACGCATGTTGGGGGATCTTCTTAAAAACAGTGGATTAACTTCTTTTCATATGGCTATATATTCAACACGGACTCATCTTATTTGTATTATTTGTGGACCACACTAATTGTCTGTTGTTCTTTGTCTAAATTTTTAATTCTGTTTTTTTTTTTATATCGTGTCCCATTTTAATGGAAAGATATTTTTAATTTGCTTTTTGATGTCGGTATATGATTTTATTTTTTCTTGGTTTGGTTCTGCAATTTTTGTGGATGCCTTGTCTGCTGTTTTGATAGATACCTATTGAATGTTACTACAGCCATATTATATTTTGTGCTTTTATTGAATCGTCTATTTTGACTGATATTTCTCTGGATTATTGAATCGTTTTAGAAGGCTTGTTAGTGCTCTTAGTGAGTAGCTAAGGATTAGCCGCAATGCTGTTCGTAGAGGTTTGAGATATATTGAAATGCCTCTAAAGATGGTAGTGACTTCGGTGGTATAGATAGAACAGTAGTCGTTTTTTTTTTGTAGAAACGCTGTGGTTTTTATGGTGATGACGATTCTTACTCCTATACGTCAAATTTGAATGCGTCCGTGTATATCTCTACATAATAATATAGCTGTTTTTAATACTGATTTGTAGAGGAGAGTTGTTATTTTCGGGGGTAAGTTTTCAATGACATACCCAGAAAATTATTCTGATCGATTCGTAATTTATAAAATTATTTTTTTAGTTTCTATAATATTAATAACTATACTTGATAAAATAATTTCTTGATGTTACGTGGAAACTGTAAAATATACTATATAATATTATATGCATTAAACTATTAAACTCATTTAAATTTCGATTTTTCTCTCGCACCAGTCACCATCGCCAGCACACATCGTCAAATCGTGCAATTTCTTCTAAAAACGTGTCGGACCAATAACTAATGTATTGTACTGCATCTAACATACATAAATTATATATAATAAATATTATATTGTAATATGTACCATATGAGTTACGCAACGATGAAAACATTATGTTCTCGTCGGGTATAAAGGTCGCGGCGTTTACTCGTCGGCCTCTCGGCCAAAGATTTCTGAAGCAAAGAAAAAAAATTGAGAATAACGAAAAATAACGCCGCATTTATATTATACTATATATACTCACAAATAAATCACGCACGAAATCGCATAAATCACCCGAGGAAAAGGCACCCCACCACCGCACACGAGTACTGCGCACTTATAGGTAATATAACATATTATCTATATATAGACTATAGACTCGACGATCGGTAACCGTATGTATGGTTAAAGTGTAGGTATATTATAATATATGTTAATGAAGACCGATACGCGCCACCAAAGAGAGAGTTATCGCGGCTAAGGCGTATACGTTACATGCGAATATAAATCTTCGAGATTTGATTGTTTAATCGACGAGTCGTGTGCGCGTGACCGACCGACCGACGTAGGAAAGATTGTCGTCGTCGTCGTCGTCGTCGTGAATAATATCCATTGTTGCTGCAGGGACGAAATGGCGGAAGAGTTGTTATAAAACGCATACCGAAAAATCTGGACCGCAAGGAGGATCGATGATGATGCGAAACCTGTTATTATTGCCGTCGTTATTATTGTTAGTAAACATCGCGTCGACGATATGCATATAATAATTGAATAATTACATATGGCGACGAATAACGATATAACTGCTAGAGTGCAGACTATATTATGCATCGAAGATGGCTGCGAAATAGTATTTTGTTGTATAGAGTATAAGTTAGTATAGTTGTATGTTGTTTGTTGTTCTCAAACTTTTTTGTAATGCGGCCCCTTGATTATATGTAATAGATTGTTATGGCCGTTTGAGGTTTAAAATTTTAATTTCACCATCAATTCCGTGTTAAAATAACGGGGATTTTTTTCATCGTAACCATCAATAGGAACTACAATTAAATTATTGAACACGGATTAAATAAATAGTAAATACATAGTAAGTAGTTATATGTTTTGTAATACCTTTGAAAACAATTTTGTGATCGTTTTAAACTTCAAAAATGCATAAATATAAATAAATTAGTAGGTATACTTAATAGTATTAGACAAAATAACGGTATATAAATGTGTTTTAAACTAATATGTGATATTCAATAGATCGACCATATAACGTAATACTAGTATTTATAATCAATGGTATATATTTCATATGTAGAATGTAGGTACGTCACTCGTAGGTATAGGTATATTATAATAATATGTTTCGGTCATGCTACGTGTGTTGCTTAAGATTTTTTCCCGTGTTTCTGATTTAAAGCTAATTGGACAAGTTCACTGCGCAACAATTAAATTTTTGAATTTTAAATGCCATTGTAACGACTAACGATCGGTTGTCGTGCGTATTAATTAATCTTCCACATTCCATGGTCGATTATAATATGCGCTTTGATATTTTTCAATTTAATTTGGAAAACAGTTCAATGTATAGAGTCACTTTTTATTCTCGCTCGAGACCTATAGAAATGTATCATTAATTATAATTTATAATGTAAAAATATGAATATTATACATTATTACTTAATTTATAGTATTATAATAGTTAAATTTAATTGATTTTAGTTCAAACATATTATTAGAATATCATTTTGACGTAATATGAACTTGGTGACTCAAGTGTTTCAATCAAGCGACCTTTGTTCCACCCTTAATGTGCCATTGACTTTATAAATGTATGTACTTGGACGCTTTGTCATACCGCACACCGTTGATCAAAAATTAATATACTCATTGCATCGCTGTATCGGTCAACAGAAACAATCGACTAATTGGTAGTTGGAACACACGTTGTATAATAGTTAATTTATCATTTATATTTTTAATTTGTAATAATTGTTTAAACAAATAAAAACGATATACCAAATAATCTATATATATAAAAATGGAGAAAATAATGTTTAACTATTTATCAATAGAGAACGGATAGTCCGATTTGGCTCAAATTATTTTTAAGATTTTCGTAACTGCCAGGAGAAGGTTTTTACGAAATAAAATTTTAGGAAAATCCACCGGAAAGGTAGGAAATCTCAAATCTGTATGTCAAAAATACAACAGTGCATTATATTATATTGGTTGCTATTGGTTAATCGGGCATGTTTGTTGATTTCATTTAATATAAAAATGAATCGCAGAATGTGTTGCTAAGCCCAATAATTCTACTGTACGTGTGTTGTGACTGAACTCCTCCTAAATGGTTTGACCGATTTGAATGAATTTTTTTGTATGCGTTTGCGTTTATTCATCTGATTTTAGGTTAGGTTAGGATTTTGTATTAATTTATTATATAAATCCACCATAGGTAGAATACGTCAAACTTGGTATAACTTTGATACTTTAGAGTTAAATCATACACTAACGTACATACAGCACGGGGTCCGCGATCTACCGCAGATAGATTGCCTACCTGATAATGTACTGCTGTGAATCAGAATTTTTATTCCGGGCAACGGAAAAGTTAAGATTAATTTTGAAACCATACACCGAATATTAAATAACGAATTGAACAAAGTTTGAGTCACATATAGTTGGTACACTTAATGGGCAGCGAAGTGCACGGGTTCAGCTAGTAGCATATAATATTATAGGTAGCAATAAATAACGGTTGTAAAACTATTATACTGTGTGATATAAATTAAAGTATTTAATATCGAGACTAATATAGGTATATTTAAGTATTCAACTTATATATATTATGTCTGTAAACAAACTTTTGTTACTTTTCATAGATTTCTAGAAAATGTACTCAACATAATGGTACTTTCGAACATTGAATAAAAATTGTTTTTGGTTATGAAAATTTAAAGTATAGACAAGCATGGACCATAACTTTTCTGGTGTACAGATAAAATTGACTTTGAAAATTAGCATTATATAATCAAATATACATCGGGTTTAAGTGTATAGAAAAATAATAATAAAATACGCTTAATTATGTAACCCACTGGGGTTAAACTTTTTCCTTTTTTTTTATTATTTAATGTTTATTAAATCATTCTGAAACCCGCCGCCCCTCCGTCGTATTAATTCGCGTTTGGCGCACAAGAAGACGTCAGCGTTATGTATACATATATATTATATTCGCTCGTAATTGAATTTATGTGCTTCGCTCGGCCCGCAGACCTAAACGCCTGGCTTTGAGCGGGGCAAAGGGGAATGCGGAAACTTTCGGTTTCGAATAAAATGTATACGTAAAATAATAATAATAATAATAATAATAATAATAATAATAATAATAATAATTGTTAAATTTTGCATTGCACACGGACGGCTGTACGTGCGTGTGTGTGTATAACACTATATTTATATTTATATTATTATTATTATTATTCCATGACCGAGGCGCGACGAAACGCGTAAAAAGAAAAACGACGACGACGCTCGGGTCGTTTCGGGCTCGCGTATTTTATGCATTGCGCGCTCGGGAATAAAATACGCGTCTACGTCGCGTGGGTAGCAGCTTGTCCGTGGCAATAAATATATATTTTACGTCACCCGCCCCAAAAAAGTAAAAAAAAAAAACTTACGTAAATATTTACTCTTCCGCCGAAACCCGTGCCCTATATTATATGGCGTGCGGCGTACCGCCACCGATGCCGCCGAGGGAATTGTAGCGAGCGCGTCTTCTTCGCCGCTCCGAACCGGAAGTATTGAGATTTATGAAAATAACCCGAACGGAACGAAATGTGCGAGTACGTATATACGGTTTTACGACTTGTCCGTCTGTCGTTGGCTTATTTTGGATCCCTGTGCCGGTCGTAGGCTGCTAATATTATAGTTTATTCGAGTACCTATGTGTTTTTTATAATTTAAGGGGAATAAAATTTTACTTTTCGATTTCGCCTGGGTTACAGTAACAGACGCGCTCGACCGACGGTTTCACATAATATGTATTATCTGTAAAACAATGTAATAATTAATTCCGTGTATAAAATTAAAATGTGTAATATTTTTTGAGATTATAAGACGATTCTGCGAGGTCTTACCCAATATTTAGCGTATAGATTCAATTTTAAAAATCAATTATTCGTAAAAAAAAAAACACGTTATTTTTCGTTTTCAACTGTAATCTATTCGAGCGTATTTTAAATGAGTACATATTATACTTATTGTATAGTTAAATATTAACAATTATTTATTTATTTTTCAGGTATGTATCTGCGGAGAATTGAAATAATTAGAGATTAATTAATCATACATTTTAATTGGGTAAGTTTGAAAATAATATGTACATATTATATTATATTACACTACCAATCTAAAATGTAAAACGATTTAAATATACGCGACTGCTTACAATAATTAAGTTATTATTTGTTAGGTATGTATGAGATAATAATGTAATAATAAACGATTACTTTACAGAGTAAACTTACCGAAACCTTAGTGACGATTAACACACACAACTATCACATTCTACCTAATACAAAAGTGTCGTTTCGACTTATTAAGTATATTAATATATTATTTACCTTTAAATATTTATATAAAAAAGCTAATGACCTCTAATTAGTCTTTCAATGTATGACAGATAAGAATTAATATAACATTGTAGTAGTTAATAAGTAGAGTCTTCAGATTTTTTTCAGTTGTCGGCGCTACGTATTCGCTAATATAATTATAAGTGGACCGAATTAAATTTCTGCAGGTCGCAGGAATCAGTAGAGTTGTAACGAGTTAACTGATCGTGTATGTGTTACTGGGCATAAACTGAAACGTAAAAATGATATGATTATAATATATCACATAGTATGTATACTAACCTACTAAATAATATATAATATTATATAATTATGACTCAGGTGACTCTCAGATGACTTAAACATAAATCACCCCTCTCATTGAATCTGTGACCTCTGGTATAAGTTAATATTGTTACCAAAGTAGTTGTTGCCATTCGTCGTTTTTCTACTTTAAATTCCTTAATTATGACAATATGTAAATAGCCAAATAGGAATGAAATATTATTTTTGCATTAGTCCTTAACCAACTAAATGTAACTGGAGTCTAAAGGGTACACTAATATTAAGCTTATCAATTAATGATAATAAACTATAGCTGTTGTAACATCAGTAATGATGATCCTTATTATATTTTGATTTGGTTTTAAACGTATGAACAGTCCATGATTTTACTGAACCTACCTATATCTATTTTGGTGTAGTGTTTTAATCCGCCGTATTTGGTGGCGTATTTACCGTTTTTATTTGTTCAGTAAAGTTAGTTAACTTGCGTGGTTTCTGAGTTTCGACTATGTCCTACACAGCAAAATAATATCATAATAATAATTTATTTTAATAATTATATAAAAGTCAAAAACATTTGATGAATATTGTGCAGTTGATTCAATTTACGTTGTTTTAGTGAAACAAAAATAATCAAAACAATTTAATAGTGGTATATGACGTATGGAACTACGTGTTTCATAATTTTAACGAAATATCATTTACTTTTCGATTTGACCGGGGTTTAAAAATATATGCTGCACATTGTCAAACTTTTTCACATGTCATAAATTTTGTGTGAACTTTTGATGCCATTCACAACGATGGTTTATTAATTACTAGAGGCCGTGTGACGTCTTATATTGTACCTATAATTTGCGGATTACGATCGTAATAATACTATAATAGATAGTCATTATAAATTCAGAATGGTGAACTTAGCTTACTAAAGACAGTTATAATAGGCTATAATAGTTATAGCTTATAAATAGCACGATTGCACGACGAAGTATCACAATTTATGCACTAATATTTAGCGAAGTACCAGCTATACCAAAACGTGCATTATACGAAGTAAAAAATTTAACTGAGACTTTTAACTGTTTTTAAATACAATTTTAAAATATTTATAAATAACTATAGGTACAAAAAATTATCATAAATACTTAATACTTGGTAGGTAAATAAATAAGTAATAAAAGAAGCGGTTAAGTGGATGTCGCTCTATTGTACAGTAGCTTACAAGCGGGTGACTGTAATGGGTAGATGGTGTTAAGTTTAAATTCAATGATAGAAATATACACATGAATTATAAGCAAAATTAATTTTACTCTTTGATAATTCGACTTTGTTTTATATTGGTTAACGAACTTTTTACTGTGTTGTATTATACTATCTTAGTAAAAAAATTATATTGTCATCTATTTGGCATGAAGTGATTTATTTACTATCGACAACGATATTTTATATGGGCGTTGTAGATTGTTGTTGCTACCTATATATTGTTATATATTTACGGATTACAATAATTTTGATATTTAAAAACGTTCCATAATAGTAATAATTATTTATCTTACCCATACTCTTATTAAAAATAATTTAAAGAAAAACTATTTAGCTCTCATTAATATGTCATTCTAAATTCTAATTTATAAGTTATAACCAATTGTTATAGTAATTACGCTTATAAAACATAGTGAATCGTCAATAAACTCGTGCTGCGTATTATAATTAATTATTATGTATAAAATATTTTGCTTTTAGCAATGATACTTACGTATTTAATAGCTGTGTTTTATATTTAAAATCGAAATCGTTAATCAAAATGTTTGCGACCGGTTTAATTACTGTACATTATAATGTATTATATTGTGTACGGGCAAAAGTAGAAATCGGGCAAAACGTGAATTGCAGCAGCCCACGGTACTTGGGCAAAATTCATATTTTGAATTTTTCCCGGGCAAATCTAGTTGTGATTAATATTATTAGAACAAAACCCTAATAATAATAATAATAACTATTTGAATATTTCATTATATCGGTAGGTACCAAGTTTTTTTTTTATAAAAATATAATTGAATTATGCGCTTTTCGTGAACTGTACGATGGACAGTTCAGTGGTAATACTATATACTGCAATGAAATCTCTAAATACAGATAACACTCTCTGTCATTGAAATTTTGTCCGCTATTCAGAGGGTTCAGTTTGTAGAGACTTTGTAGTTTGTTTCAAAAAAACGTTCGTTATTTGGAGGTGTCCGCGGTTTCACTGTAGTAGTAATAGTATACGCATCGTAAAACCGTAAGGAGGAACGATGAGATTACGTGGTTATTATACAAAAGTATAATTGCTTATCGTCGTAACTCAATATAGTAATGAGTATAATAATACTTTTACCATAACTGCTGCATCAGTTGTCTTGAAATTAAGTCGAATTTCAAGTTGCAATTTATTATATAGCTATGGACTTTTTTTTTTTAATTTAAAATTCTCAACCCAACGGCTTGATGAAGATGTTTTTACTTTTAACCACTGTGCACGCAAATTCTTATTTTATATTATAATAACCAACATTTTCAGTCGTTGTTTTGTTCTGAACAATTTTAAACTCGACGTCAGCAGACAATAGGAAAAAATTAAAACATAGTATGGATTTTCGTGTATAAAATATATATGCGCTTGCCGCTTGCCAAAATGTATGTGGTTCATCTTTGTGTGTATCATACATGCGTCTTGACTAATATTATTGTTGAGCATCATTATTGTTAAACCAGCATCGTAAATTTCATTAAATTTCGTATATTGGTGAAAAATTAATAAATAAACTAAATTTCAAGATAATAATATTTGTTATGGAGCTTAGCAGTTTAGCTGGTTCAACAAATACTTATTTAGATTTCAGTCTTATTAAATATGCTCGTCAAAAAAGTGATTAACCCTTATAGGTGGTTCGTGGAGAATAAATTAAAAATTAAAAAAAACGAAGATAATATTCATAAATCACCAAAATTAGATCATATTTTGAAATTTAAAGCTTCATCGTAAATATACCGCAACGTAATTTTAATACAAAAAAAAAATTAAGAAAAACTAGTTAATTATATATTATTGTATTAATTGTCTCTAAAATATCGATAGTTCTAACAACACTTTAAATAGAGAATATTTACTTATAATTTCAAATCGATATATTATATTATAATTTATAATATTATATATATATATGTACTAACAGGAAACAGCAGTTTATATTTTCCAAATTGAATTGCTGATTTTCTTTTAACTATATATATATTTGAAATTATACAATATAACATTGATTCACGAGTATATTATATATATTGCTATTTGCTATAGCTTAATAATAATTATTATCGTTGATTTTAAAACATAATACGTAATATATTGATACATATAATATGGATTGTAAACTAATGTAGCTATAAAGTAGGTAATACCGTCAAAAATGACGTCTAGTCAAATAAATATTAATTATAGCGTCTTTGCGGGATAATATCCAGATTTTGAGTTAAAGTGGCTAACATCTGTTATCTCTGTCTTACTCATACTATTATGTATAGAAAAAAAGACTTCTCACATTTTTCGTATTGTAGTCTAACTTTTAAATTAGGTAAATTGTTGAACATCGTACACGTATACATATATATATATATTATATAGAGCACATATTGCACGAGTGCTAACAGTATAATAAAAAGACATGTTCGTTGAAGAAATCATACAGAAAATAACATTAAATAACATTTCGACTGTATTTAATAACATTTTAAAGCTTAAAAACATAATTTTCTTAAGAATTGAAATTCGTAATAAATAAACATCAATATAGTTTTTCGGTCATGTAACTTCATCATTAATAAGATCCTAATTTAATGTGTGTACCCATGTGTTGTAATAACATCATTCAGCAATTTATTACAGTTTCCTATTTTTTCTGATGGTGTTATTGTTCATAATTTAATTTGACTATTTGATAATAATACAAAATATAAAAAGCAGGTAAGTGGATGTCGCTCTGCTGTACAATAGATTTCAAGTGAGTCATTGTATAATAGATTGTATTAGACTTGAATTCAATGATATAATATCATTGTATAAGAAAAACGATTCTGAGCGGAGACGGTTTGTCAGTCTGGATATTTTATATTGTTATTATTTATTTTATCATTTAAGTTGAATTAGTATTATAATTTTTTATTTGTTTCTATGGTGATAAACAAAGCGTTAAAAATTTAAAGTCCCATTTTTAGCGTTTTTTCGTAATTTTTTGATGGTTTTTCCCGTGACATTTAATAACTATTGAAAAAATTACCTCTCTAAAGTACCATCTTGAACAAATTTGCTAAAAGATAAGGTACTATATGTTGAACTCGAATCACCCCTTCTGGTAGAAATTTTGTATACAGGATAAAAAAAAAAAAAAAAACCATTGTAAAACCAATAGCTTCCTCGCTCCGCTCAGAATCTAAAATGTATAATAATAATTCTTTAATAAAAGTTTCTCAACTTCTGATACATATCTTATAGTGAATATTAAATATAGTTCGTTCATGAGTTCATAGCGTATTCAGATTTCAGATACTCTGTTCATAATTTTGGGAATGGATATTTTCTATAATAATTTTTTATCTTAAAATAATAAATTATAATTATCTAAAATAAATTACTCGGTATTGCAGTAATTATTTATGGCTTTGTTGAATTTTTTAAACTTAATCGTGCTATGGTATAACCAGTAACCACACACTATTTTAAAGTCATCTCGATTTCATTAATAGAATTCTATACCGGCTTAATCTGATTAGCTCTATTATAATGTGTAATTCATTGTTTTAACTATATTATGTAATGAATGCATTTGGTACCTGATAACTTATTATTTGGCTTCATCTTACGTGAGTAAATGCTTATAATCGGCTTTAATAGGTCAAATTACAATCATACATTTTTGGTTGTTTCAAGGAAATAAATTATAATATAGCCTAGTAATTGAAATGTTAAAAATGTGATAATTATTATTCATCCGTCATTACATATCCAGTTATTTCGAAATCTTTATAGATACATATAATATAATATATATGTGTCTCTAAAAAACTAGAATATTACAATTATGAGTTAAAAGTAAAATATTTGAATTTCTGATTTACAATAGTCTTACTTATTAGAATTTTGGAATCTGTCCCAGTCCTTAGTTTTTAGCATTTAAACGAGTATCAATACATAAATTGTATATCAATCGTCCGTTCATGACTATAATGTATTTAAGTATCTATATATTATAAATGTGTACATGTGACTTAAATGTTAATTATTAATTTATTTCAGGTTTGTATCTGAAATAATGGAATCAACCATTAAGCTATTATGGTTATAGTTTATATGATCTAAATATTGTTTGAAAATATATATCTATTGAAAAAAAAATTAATTACATATTTTATAAGTATGGAATTGGTAACATTACCTGTTTTTTTCCACTTTGGTTTTCGTGTGAATTATAATAAACTTCAATGAATATAAAATAATGATAATAAAAATTTACCTAAACTTAAATAATAAATATATAACTGCGGATGTGCGTATACATAATAATGAAAAATACTTATGTACTATGTGTATTATATAACTTGCTCGTGAATCTATTAAAGTGCAATCATATTCTACGTTGATCTAAGAGTGCAATGATATTCTACGTTAATCTTCTTCCACGGGACTCCTTTCTTCAGATTTGACTGATATCTGCGTTTCAGGTGTCATTACCGGATGGTTTTCAATGTTGTCAGCCTCCGCAGGAGTGGATAGAGTCGTCACGTGTATCCTATTAG
Source organism: Acyrthosiphon pisum (assembly GCF_005508785.2). NCBI lineage: Eukaryota > Metazoa > Arthropoda > Insecta > Hemiptera > Aphididae > Acyrthosiphon > Acyrthosiphon pisum. The sequence continues at coordinate 76,314,347 of NC_042495.1, read as the reverse complement.
TTTGACCATATAACGAAGTTTTCGATAATACACTGATCGAATAAGTGGAACCGGGCTTCAAGTGGTTTATCTGAAATGTGTCATACTATAAATAAACGGTTTATAATTTTATAAATACGTTTGCGACGATGGTTGTTAGAATTGTAATACTTATATAATATACTTGCTTACGTAGGTACCTATATTATTCGTTCCGCGATCGATCGTAAATCTATATAAAAAGTTTTATCTCATAATTACCGTGCAGTTATAAGTTGGGAGTTCTTCTGTTATCGGAATCTCAATATCGGGCTTGCTATCACAGCATTTATCTATGTCTTTAGACGAAATCTCTTCGGTGTTCACTATGAACGATTTCAGCACACCGTTGAATATGAATGGAATGTCCCATTCCAGTGAAATATGCGTGAAGCCTACGAATGTTGTCCTGAGATTTTCCGGTTTATCTGCAACTGTTTAGATTTGTTGTTGAACATATTGTTTTATTTTATTTTTTTGAGATCTATAAAAAAGTATATTGTATACTTACACCCGTCGTTGAAAATGCTGACGACTGATGCCGCCAAACCACCTGTAGGATAGTCTATCGACTTGGCTTTAATCTAAATAACGAACACAATATTAGAAATTTGTATAATATAGTTTACTAAAACCTCGACATTCGTTGAATAGTATTATACTTTTATGGTGTATTGGTGGTTCAGTATTAAGTTCTCAAAAGTAGTGCAGTATAATTTTGGCCAAGCAACGCATCTTTTGGGTTCTATGGTAATTTCCTTTATACTATTCATATCCTCATCGATTACGCTAACAATAAAACCGTTGATGATGTTTTCGTCAGGGAAACTCCATCGGATACCAATCGATTTGTTCTTCAAGTTTTTCTTGTAAACTATTAATTCGTCCACCGGTACTAAAACTGAAATGTAATAAAAATGACTTATAAATTATAATATATGTAATAGGTATATATCGTTACGATGTTACGTATAGTAGGTATATAATATGTAGGTACATCGTACATCCTGTGGCGTGTTAATGGAATTGAGGGAAGGGAAATTGGAGTAAAAGTATTTTGTAGCAAGATATTTTATAGCAATAGAAAGATCCTTATTACATTTAGTTTTGGTTTTGAACGGTATCAACAATCCTTGTTCCGAGTTGTATCCATAATTCGTCAGTACGTATAGTTGCAGTTCGTATTTAGTGTCGGGTTTTAATCCGTCGTAGTACACCGTGTTTTGTTTAACAGAGTTTTCTACTTGCGTGCCATCTACTATATCCTGTGTACAATACGGTATCATTTATTTTTAAAATTACACAAAAGTCTAAAACATTATTTGATATTGTGTTGTGTAGTTATTTCAGTGTACGCTGTTTATACAAAAAAATAATAACAAAAAGTTAAATTGATGTATATTTTATAGATACATTATACTAACTTTAAGTATGATCTGGTATCCTCGAAAGAAACCATTTAGTTTTGAACAATCGGCCTTGTTTATTGTCCATTTGAAGTATGCGCTTTGATTGGTGATGTACGAACTATCTTTGTCGTTTACAGGTGTTAATTTTGGAGCTATAATAATATTATCAACCAATTAAGATATTATAAAATATTTTGAATATGTTTAATATTGAAATTCATGAAAACTACTAACTAGAGATAGGTGTTTTTACAAAAACAACATTTGCATAGTCGTTGTAAGTATATCCTTTAATTTCTGGGTCAACTTTAATAACATACTGTGTGTTTGGTGTCAGATCCCAAATTTCGCGTCTTGTCTGATTGTAAACTAACAGCGATGTCCAGTTGTTTGTAATTACTTCGTTTGAACAACTAAAATGTTTATTGACCTAGACACGGTTTATAACATATTATTTTAAAACGGTGTCGTATTGTTATCTAAACTATTATTGCCTGCCTGCCTTTTTGCTATTAAGTAATTTAAAAATGTAATATGATCATCATACCTTGTATTTAACTACATAAGTAAACGCCGTATTTACGTATTTTTCGTCAACATCCCACGTTATTATCAGTGATGAACTCTGATTTAGTTTGGCTTTTATGTTTTTTATTTTAACAAATCCTGCAAAATGAGTTTGAAAATTAATGTTTTTTACGGTAAATGGATCTAGGTATTGGTATAAATTATGCATATACCATAAGGTTTGGTGTAAATACATGATATATTTGATGGTATAGCCAGCTGAGCCGTAGCTGATATTGCCGTTACTTGAACTGCGTATTTTTCACCAAATAGTAGATTTTCAAATACATATCCATGATTATTATTAGATTTTACTTCTTCTGAATAACTTTGTTGCTGTGTCGCTGCAGTGTTATTAAACATAAGTTTCAATAAGTACTCAGTTATTTTACAGTCCACTTCGTTTTTATCGTTAATCTATACAAGAAATAATAACATAATAATTAATAACATATATAAATATATTGTTTCAAACTAAAAAAAAAAAAAAAAAAAAAAAAAAAAAAAAAAAAAAAAATTAAATTACAGTAAGGGACATGTAGGAACATTATTTATGCAATTTTATTTTAGTTGTTTACCTTGTTCCAAGTAACATTGATGTAGTCTGTACCACTCAATAAGTTGACATCATAGTTTATGTTTCTTGGCACTTTATTATACAAAAAATAATTTATATTGTAGTACTAATGTTCTAATATATTATATTAGTTAGTGATTATTGTGTATACTTAGGCACTTGGTCGAGTAATTGACTGTTTTGATATCATCTATGTTGTAATTTCCGTCTTCTGATACTAGGATCACGCCGAAAGTGTATGATATTCCCGGTTTGAGATCGTCTATGACTTCTATTACGGACTTTTGTTGTCTGAGTTCTTTTAGTTCCAAGTATTGAAACTTCGATTCGTTTGAAGCGTCCTTAAATATATATAAGAAATATACCAAAATGAGAGGAGTTCCAAATAGATAAATATATGAAAAATTCAGATATGCGTATTTTTCTTAAATTTTTGTAAGTGAAGATAGTAAAATATTTGTTGATTTGTTATTCAAAAAACTACTATAATTGCATGTCAAAAGTCTTATCGGGCTTATCCTAAGTTTTTTTTAGGTAGTTGTGCTGATTTTTAGGAACATCAAAATGCGTATTATTTTTAAATTAGTCATATTGTTATTGATAGTGAATTTTAATAAACTTTAGAGTTTTAGTGGGTAAATTGTTATTAGGTTTTAATTAGACTATAATAATATATTATCTGTAATTTTTTATGTTTGTTATTGTATGTTCTTAATATATGTATAATGTATATACAATGTATTGGTACATTATATTTACCTTAAATATGATTTGGTAATAGACAGAGTTAACATTGTTACTGCCTAGTATGTTTTCCGAATTAAAATCAATTTTCAATTTTAGTGACCTAAAATCCGACGATTCTAGTTGTGGCGGTGATTTGAGCCACGGATACTCTAAACGCAAAACGAATTATACTATATTAATTTTTTCTGTGACACAGATGTTACTTTATGGAGGTTTAATAATTTAGCTTTACTTTCTTCACAGCCCGGTGCAATGTAACTTGTCGTACATCCTTTGTTGCAAACACCGGTGTAAACGTCACACGATGTCGAACTACATCTCTCTGAACATTTTTGCTCGCAATTTACGCCGTACGTACCATTCTCACATTCTGCTCTTAAAAGATTCATTGATCAAGGCGCGTAAATGTGTAATCACATTAATACAGTTTATATTTTATTAATAGATCTCTTGCAATAAATAATAAAAATTAAATTTTTAATGTACATCAAAAGTCTAGAATAAATCGGTAAAATGTCAATCCATATACCTACATATAAAAAATATTATAATTTGTAGACTAGCTTGGAAATATGTGTTTATTGTGTATTTCCTTTAAGTATTTTATTTCTGAACACTTAAATTTGCCTAAAAATTGCAGTTTAAACCGAAAATGAAATACCTTAAAACTCTGAAAATATATATAATATAATATGATGTTAGATGTTATATTATGCACGTGAATCTGGACTCAGATAACCTTGTATTTAAGTGACCATAATTAATTATGTACAGTGCGCTTACTATACCTGTGGTGCAATCGTATCCTCTATATCCCGCCGGACACTTGCACCCAAAACTGTAGGTACAAAACATCATCTGCCGACAGTGCGTTTTATGAATCGAACATATTCCGGTGCAGTCAGCGCCAAACGCGTTCGGTCCGCATCCTGATTAATATAATATATAATGTTATGACGTCGTACTATTTGTATTTATTTATTTAAACATCAAGCACTTTCGATTTCAAATTTATGACAATTTTAATGAATTTTTCAAATTATTCACCGTGTTCACATTTATTGCCTTTGAAACCAGGAGGACACGTACAGCCGTTTTTATCTGCAAATCCTCCGTTAAGGCACTCCGAAGTCGGCAATACAGGTTGTCTTATCTGCAGCGAATTGGCTAAAATTTCCGACATATTATATTATTATATTTAACATACGCTGTATAGTGTATACTGTGTAATTCTATAATAATATGTGATTCGATCACGGATAAAATAAAATGTTTTCACGTAGCGCCTTATATACACCCCTTGTATTTATTTGGTATAAGTTTTATTTTTTAACGGTTATGAATTTAATGCCTTATAGGTGAGATTTGAGTATTTTTGATCACCCTTTTATACATACATTTTGTCTTATTGATGAAGGATGAATAATGCCAGATTCATTAAAAACCTAACATTGATTTGAATATACATCACTAAGTATAAACTATATGCCTCTAGAACACTACAGCTTATAAATATATCAGCTTCAAGCCTCCAACAAAGGCTTAAATTACAATTTTTAGCATACAACATACCCTTACCTATACTTATAGGTTATCTACCAGCATTGTCTTTATCTATGAACTTGGAGAGCTACCAGTCTAAAATCAAATCAGTATTAATTTTTGTGTACCAATGAAAATTGCTAACGTATGCATTTAACTAAAAAACTGACGTATTGTAATATTTATTATGAATTTAATAGACATTGAGATTTGAGATCGTTCAAAAAAATTCAAATACAACGCTCTCATCTCATTATAGAGTTAACAGCTTTCAAGATTCGTTTAAAATTGAAATGCATTTCGACCTAGTGTCTCGTTTATTGAGTTCATCAGTATTTAGTTTTTGGTAACAATTTTCTGTTCCCAACAAATATTCATAACAAAATTATAGATAGAATATTCAAAATGGATTTTTATATGCATAATTTATTACCAAATGGATAAACATTGATGTTTAACGAAGCTGATGCAGATGGTGTCTTTTGTAATTCTTTTGCAGTTATCGTCAATATTTCTTCGTTTTCTGTTTAACATAATTTGATTAATATCATCATGACATCATATCATATTATATATATATAAAAAAAAAAATAGACAGTGTTTATTGATATAATAACATAATGTGTAGATAACAGGAACAGTGTTATTCTTTTAACTAGCTAATAATTTATCTTCTAAGTTCTGAAATACAATAGACTTTTTACATTTTAAGTCTAAATGTTTGTCATAGAACGTTTATAAATATATAAATATAATTATAATTTGATTCAAGTTTGAAAAAAAAATAAAAATGTTGTGTGTTACTGTATTACCCAAGTTAAAGTATTAACTACGATTTTTAATTACCATAATCATCTGTGCATTGAGCTATTCGTTTGATTCCAATCTTACAGCCGTCGATATATACTGTTTTATAAATATATTCATTTTGATAATAATATCCTCCTTTATATTTCTCATTGTACATTTTTAATTCTGATGATTTCTTTTCGAGTTTAAAATTTAAACTATATGTTTTGTTTTCATATAACCAGTTGTTGCTTTTGAACAATACCGTTTTTAGTATTTTCTGCAAAAAATATTGAATATGAACTATAAAATAAAAAATGATGCGTTTTATCCTGTGGATTTTTTTTTTGAAAATTAGTTTTTCACTAAGTATATAATATATTATAGGTGGTAAGTATTTTTTTTTCATGATTTCCGTAAAATTGGATTGATAAATAAAAATTCTCCAAACCTAAGGAATACCTATATGTCCATAATATAGCCATATAGGCGTGTAATGGAATACGTACAATTAAAATATAATGTTTTTGTTATTCTATATTAAACTGTATAAAAAGAAACTTGGTGTATTTTAATAGAATATATTACCTATATATAGGTCGTATTATATATTTATATATACATATACAATACTAATTACCGATTCTTTAATATTACTAGAATATATGATTTGTTTGTCAAGCTTATCTTCATCAGTTAAGTCCATTGAAAACGTACACTTCGACTCATCTCCTAGTAAATATGATACAGATATACACATTTTAATTGAATTTCTTTGTTTCCATTTGATTTTGAATGATTCTGCTTTGTTGTTAGCTTTCCACAATAGTAATTCATAGGAGGGATATATGTTCAGAAATGCAACTGGATCTGTAACAATAGGTTTGAGTATATGTCAAAATTCAAAAACGTTAAATGAATTCAAAAATATATAAACAAATACTGACTAAACGTTTTTGAAAAGATATTCAAGGACATTTGTTATAAGTTTATATGACGTCATTGTTTCTCTATTATATCATATAATATATAATTATATAATTTAAATAAAATTATATCACCTAATACCTACTATAGTATTTCCATAAATTGTTCAAAATTTAAACATATAATTCAACAGGTATTTTACGTACCAGACATAGATAAACTCGAGATGGTCCATTCTCCAATTTCGTATTCAATTTGGTTTTGCGTGAAAATGTTTTTTGAATACTTGCTGTCCGCTACGAATTCTAAACTTTTCTTATCGGAACTCAGAATTGATCCATTAAATTCAATTGGCATACCAATAGCATTAGTTCTCAAATGAATTTTTGCATCATAGCATCCGGGACACAAAGAAATATTGAAAGGATATCCTGAAAAGAATAAGTTCAATTTTAAACTGTTCAAATTCCGTTTGTAATTAAATATTTACGATTGATTTTTTCTCCATCATTATATTCCAACGTTGTTTTATAAATTGTTGTGATGTCATAGTTATCTGAGAAAAATTTCAAAAGTAAAACACTGAATATAATTTATGTAACGGCAATAAGTAATTGAATGTAAAACCAAATTGAAGGCAACACTGGGAACTGCAGTAATGTATTAATTTAGGTAAATATTTATTAGATAGGTTCTTTAAAAAATCAAATTCAAGTCGAATTGTAGAGGTTTGTATGCTTCTATAAAAATCAATAAAATGTTTATAAAAAACTAATTAATACGTTTAATTATATCAATATACAATAGTATATATATACTAGGTATATACTATATGTTTTATCTTTGTAAAAATTCTTATGGGTTGTTGAATTTTTATAATATCTATGTATTTTTTTAGTATTAGTTACCAAACGGTATAGAATATACCATTCAAAAATGCTCTCTGAATTAATCACATGGTTTCGATCTTATAACTGCTGAAGTAGGTAGCCAGAAATCTCCCAAAAAGAGCCATCGTACATATCGGCCGGAGTGACCGTTCTCTTTTGGAACAGAGTATAGCTATCTCACACATACAGGGTGATCCATTTAACGCAAGACACTTTACTGTTTAACCATCTACTTTTCGTGTAATAAGTGTCTTACGTTAAATGGATCACTCTGTATACAATTCAATTCTTAGACTTTCGTATTTTCCACTACTTTGAAAATTTTCAACTATAATATTAGTCCCTAAACCAAATAAAACTCCTGATCTACTCTCATCCCATCGTCCAATAAGTGTCTTACCATTCTTTGCTAAAATATTAGAAAGGTTAATTCTTAATTCTACCCATTATTATTGAAAATAACATACTGTCTGATACCCAATTCGGGTTTCATGATTCTCATTCGACTATACATCAAGCGCACAGATTAGTAGACGCTATTTCCTATTTGCTGGAACAAAATGTATATTGTACGTGTGTGTTTTTAGACATCTCTCAAGCTGTTGATTGAGTTGGGCATGATGGCCACCTATATAAGCTTAAAAGATTCCTTCCACCTCCTTATTATCTAGTTATAAAATCGTATCTCACAGAACGTCATTTGCTAATTCGCTACGGTTCTGCTCTCTCCGACATAGCAGTTATAAACGCCGGTGTTACACAAGGCGGCATATTATCCCTTATTCTGTGCAACATTTATGCTTCAGACCAACCAACTACTCTTAATACATCAGTAGCTGACTATGCTGATGACAAAGCGATAATTTCCATCAACAATCATTAATCATTCCCTTACCACCTTTACAAATCTGCAAAATTGTGATTTCCAATAAAGAAAAAGGTGTTGTCCATATGGAAAACTGGTTTACTTAAATATATTTAAGTAGGACTTAACTGAACCTAACTGGTTAAGTAAGTGATGAATCTAAATGTTTCTATAAAGGATTCCACAACCAGCTATAAGTACTCATTCGAATCCACTTATCAAAAATTTGGCCTCCACTACCATACCTGGTAATCCCCCAAGATGCCTAAAGCTCAAGTGGTGTCGTGGTTTGTCGTATAAAAAAAACAATAAAATATAAAACAAAAATAGTTAAATATAATAGTTAAGTAACTATAGGATGTGTCATCATTGGGTGACTCTTTTCGTCACAATAATGTTACCTGCCAATTGAACTTTTAGCCTATATTCTTTATATTCTTATTATATTAATGATACAGATCTTATATTACTCGTAAAAAAAAAGTATTTAAGTTATGTATTATTGAGATAAATATAAATATATAATACATCTAAAGGGGGTGCCAATGGTCTGGTTAAGACTTAAAATATCTATATACGCTTAATAAGACCCATAGTTTACATAAATAATAATACTTACCTTCTTTTGTAATAATTTTCATACTATTCACTTCAACAAATAATTTTTAACGGGTTGTGAATATTTAAATTTAGTTATTTGATTTAAATATATACCTGTATGTGATTTGTATTCAATAACATCACCCGCTGCTAGTCCGCCGATTACGAGAATATCTAAAATCAGTATAGTGACGATTTCTACATTCATTGTTGTACCTACCTAGGTATAAATTCAAAATCGTAATAGTTTCTTGAATTTAAAATAAATAATAGGTAATACACATTTTTTAACAGCGCGTATGGTTTATAATAGTATGTATGACTCCACGCTATTCACCACTGCAAATACAATTTAAATGGAATCACATGAAATATATATGCGTATTTTATAGTTATTATTACCAGTATAAGAGTCTAGATAAATATGATTATGACTTCGTTGTACATTTTAGCCATTATCGGTCTGTCAAAGTCCAATTTATTGTGTGTATAGTGTTGGGATGTAAATAATATTAAATATAAATTAACACTTTGAACCCTACAAACATTTGACTGCGATAAAGGTGTTTGTTAGGAACTTAGGAGTATAATATTGATTATTCTTATACAATCGATGAATTTCGTCGGCCAGACTATGCGTATAATATTTTATTTATTTATATGATCTAGTGACTCAAGCATAATATTTGTAAAGTGTTACTTTATATTTTAGCTGAACATTTTTTTCAATTAAAAGGTTTTTGAGATTTTATTGTTTAATCGGCAGACGGCAGACATTAAAGATGTATATCATGAATATGCGTATACATTTAAAAAAAAATTCTTTTTTCGTTGATTAGTTGACCTTTGTAATTTGTTGTTTTTATTCTATTATATCGTTATTTTTTAAATATTGTACTTAAGTGCTATATGTGTGATTAGATAGACCGCCATAATCTTGAGTACAATTTTGTGAAGATGTTAGAAAACAATAATAATTCTGATTAAATTATTAATTCTGTTCGAAAAAAATAACAATTCTGCCAAAATTATTAAAAATACAAGATAACAATCTTTGGTTCTGATCAAAAACACAAACATAAATACATTTATTATTTGTATGGCCCCATGACGCGGCTATATACTTTATACATAAACATTTAAAATAATATAAATATACTGCAAAATGTATGATACCATGTAATGGCGATGATAAAGTTTCATTCGATTAGTTTCGTTAGGTGTGCATTTTATGTGTACCAAATCATTAATTTCTCTATACCTAAATAATCTCATTCTAGTACTTCCATGTAGATCATACGATGATCGGATGATCCAAGTCATAAATCATAACATACATGTTTAGAGACTTTCATATAAATATTTATTTTATTTTATATAATATTTTCATGGGCTAAGCCCTTTTTACATTTTATATTGATAGGTAAGTTGAAAAAATCGAAAAATAACTGGTTCAACGATTAGGATAATCATAATATACATATTATATATTATATAAATACAGGTACTATCATAGACTCGAATAAGGTACTAGATTCCTGATGTACCTACCTATACGAGAATCCTACTCTACGATGACATTTTTGTATATATTCCTTCTATCCGAAAAAGTTGAGCGTCGTTCAATCGTTCAAATACCTATCACTAATATTGCTTCAAGTCATTATATAATATATTTAGCTTCGGTATATCGGTTAGAATCCAAAATTAAAAGGATAGCTGACGTCCGGCGTACACCTAGAAAGCTAGAAATATACCTATTTGTGTGTTTACAGAATTCTTTCGATGCCTGCGTTATATATTATGGTACCTATAGACAATATAATATGGTGGATATTTAACAAACGGGTTATGTTTGCGGTCGCTGCGGTGACCGTTGATCTACGACTTGCTGCAGCATAATATGAGTTTGAGTGGTTTGGGCGATCCATCACCTATATATACAATATATTATATTGTGTCAAAGTAGCAGCTGTGCTGTGCGCATATCGTTATGATGTCCGTAATTTTTGAAATAAAATCATGAGTGTTCAAATATCTATAATTTCATATTGACATATTAATTTTTGTTCAATTTCTAAAGCTCATTAACCATAGTCGTAAATATGGTTAAAAATCTCGGGGGGAAACTATAAATATCAATTGATATTTTTAACATAATTTATTATACTTACGAGGAATTACATTAGGAAATATTTTAGGGGCTAAGCCTCTTATTAAGGCGGCTTAAGCCTCCACCCTTAATCTACTCCTATGGAATTAACTAATTGAGTAAGTACTTACTAATTATTGTTTACCATTTCTGAAATACTAATATGTAGTTGTCAGTAGGTATGTTTTCAAAATTTTATCAGAGGTTATATGACTATCGCCATGACCCTCGTATAATATATAATTCATGTTTCTATAATATGTTATTATTTTAAGGTTATCACTTATCAGTTATCACTAATTACTTTTAATGGTCGAATAAAATATTGCTGTAGATATCTAGTATTAATAAGTTATAAATAACATGTTATTGAGTGATGGGGATATCAATCGAGTTCGAGAAATTCGTCCGTGTTAAATAATAATCAGATCCTAGAACCAGAATTATAATTTAAATAGGTACTGAAAATACAACATTCATTAGTTTAACTTAAAATACTAAAATACTCCCAGGCGGTCGTGGATGCTGCACTATTACCAGGACCGGAAGAGGGTCTCCATAGGAGCAATTTGGGAATTTCAATTGGGGGGGGGGGGGGGGGGACAAACATTTTTTAAGTGCAATATTGCCATTATTGCCATAATTGCCATTCGGAATTGGTTCGACGTCGATCATCGATCAAATTTGGCGAGCAATATACGCTATGCAGGTGGCTATATGGTAATAAACTAATAAATAATAATAGTGCTTCCAGCATGACGGTGATAGGTTTGGGGAAGGAGAGGTAAGCAAGTTTTTTGAAGATTCTTAGAAACGATAAGATAAACTAAATACTAAATCGAAAAAAAAATAACTGTCAATATATACGACAGAATAAAAAAATGTCAGATCAATTTTGAAAACGAGATTTATTATAGGTAACCTTTACAATTTTAAACATTATAATGAAATATCTTATTTTAAGTAATAACATTTTTTTATTTTTCGTTATAATCATGATGGGGTGTGATGGCAAATTTGGCTGTTGGGGGACTAAGTCCCCCTAGTCCCTTTCCATACTTTGTCACCTGGTTGGTACATTGCATCCCCTACTAAATGCGTCCCAGTGCAGAATAGGGAGCTTTTTTGCATACTGTTGTTACTGCATTAGTGCATTCTAATATAATATAGAATTGCCTATATGTTCAGGTATGTGCAGGGACGGATTGGAATTTTGGACCAGCCCGGGAAAATACTTTTTTACCGACCCATTATTTGTTGGGAGATTGGGGGAAACTGGCAAGTGTACCATATACTGAAGATAGTAATTTTTTTAGTATTTTAAAGGGTAGTCTACTGTAATCAGTGTTATTATAAAATCAACCTTTAACAATAAAATGTCATAATAAAAATAATAATAATGGAATAACAATAGTATTACCTACATATAAATGTTACATAATGAAATGTTAGTAATTTTATATTTTATATTATCAGTTTTTTTTTTGTATATTTTTCTATGTGATCCTTATTATTTATTGCTTTTATTGTAAACAGAATAAATATATTCAAAAAAAATAAAAAATAAAAATATCAGTTTTACTGTATTGATATAAAAAAAATAACGAAAATTGAATTACAATATATTATTCAATTGTATTTTTGATACCATTTAAAAGTAACGCATATTATGCGTGAGTTTGATAAATCCTTGTACTAAATTTTGATTTTGAGTGAATTTAGTCAGCTTAAAACAAATACAAGCAAGTATTGCTATCGTTACTCTAAAAATAAATCTATAATTATTATACTAGGATGGGTATTAATGAGTTAAAAAGTTTAAGTTAAGTTAAAAACTGAGTTAAAAGAAAAACATTAATTTGACCAGCCTTGTTATTAAATCGACCACGTTTTTCACCACGTCCGACTGCCCCGCGCGTTCGATTCTCGCTCACTCAGACTGATGGAAAATGTTACACATTACAATACTCACGAACGGGAAACCGCGATAATTTCCGCGTCGTTGGTTAGTCGGTTCGACGAAAACGCGGTCGCTGCCGGCCTGGTTTTCCGTGCACCATTCGATTTTTGATCAAACCGTTTTCGCGTCGTCGTTCGCGAGTGTGTGATTTGTTGTGCAGCGCGAACTGCGAAGATGACAAACTTTATCGGTGAAACGAGTCCATGAAATGTTATACTTAATTGTATTTGTGAGCCTATATCGTCACTTCTGGTCCACGTCACCGCCATTTGCCGAGGATTTGTCGAATATTGTTAAGGTAGGTAAGACGCACATCGGCAATCACTCGTGTGTATTATACCTATCTCGTATATTATTTACCTCTGGTTCCTCGCACTACAATGTCTTTCTGCTATACGACCGCTTTTTACAATATTTATTGTAGTTGCCCATAATGTATATATAGTGCGTGAAATACAGTCGGACTCAGTTAAGCCGAATTTGAAGGAATCGGTCAAAAAGTACGAGCTATCCAACGATAATACAATAATAGCAAATTCTAGGGACCGGGTAAAAGGTTCGAGGTATTGAAGATTTGTAGCCAAAAAAGTTCGAGTTAACCAAGTTCAACTGTAAAACCACGTTTACAAAGTCCTCGTAAATTCCGTATAAAAAATGATGTTTAAATATTTTCTGTTTTAAATATATTAGTATTAATTATACTAAATATATTTAGTATACCTATATACTTGAGGTAGCATCTAAAAAATTCAAAAATTTGAATTTGAATAATCAAATTGTTTGATCGTGACAAGTGCAGAGTTGAGTAGGTACATTTAAATTTAACCCTCTATAGGTACGTATTTACCCAGGGGTGGCAAGATACTCATTTACACGCGATCGTTTTATAAAAGTTCGTAATTATTAAATATTTTCATTTATGTATTATATTTTTTTTTAAACGTGTATAGGTGTGTAAAATTTGACGCCTTGTTTTATAAAGAGGAAAGCCGTAAGACAGTATGGTTGTAGCACTGCAAATGTATTAAGATTAATAATATTATATTATGTAGAGAGTAGGTAGGTACGCGTATTTTTTGTTATTCGTACCGCAGCGCGATGTACTCAGCGCATACAATTTTTTCTTTCATCTGCGGCAATCGTGCGGTTTTCGTGGCTATATATAGGTAAGTCCTAGTTAAGTCCTCAATGGTCGCGTATATGTATACTCATTGCGAAAAACTCGGTATTGCGGAGGAGATATTATAATATTACGATTTCGATCGAAACAACTCGTTCGTGCCTAAAAATTAAACCGCGCTCGAATATCGCGCATATAGAACCTCATGCTTTCACAACTATACGACGTTTTATTTTTTAAAAGTATAATATCTCGTATTGTTTAAAACAAAATCGACCGTTTATTTTTTTTGTCAAAACACTGTTAAGTATATTGTGTCGTGCTATTATTTAAATACATCACATCTCGTTTTAGTGGTTATTAATTTTCTTTTTCTGAATATCGATTCGTAATAAATAATAATCTAATATTAAAAATTAACATGATTATTTTATTTTAGTATAATATGCATGATAGATAGTAAGTGAGATAGAGTATGTGATTGTACTAGAAAATCGTCAAGCTGCACTCCGTCGTTTTTCGGTTGCCTTGTTATCATTATTATTAATACTAAATGCAAATACATTTATAATTAAAATAAGCGGAATAAAGAAAGACGACTGGCAGACGTAGATATAGTGCGTTAAAATCGCACTCCTTTTCGTCAAATCGTATAATTATTGGTATTGACTGTTACACTTGAGTGTATTATTATATTTTCGCTCGTTTCCCATTACTCGGCGTTATTTACGTGTATACTGATATACTTGCAATTAGGCTGCACTTGCCACGTAGTCTAAGCAAAGTAGGTACTACAATTTACATTTTAAACGTAATCACATAATTATAGTTTTATCTGTGCTGTAGAATATTATAGTATTTTAGTCTTTTAGACGATATTATATTGCAATTTGCAACTGTATATTTTATGAAAACCAATAAATGTAATATGTCACTGCACTCTTGCAGCAAAATTGTTTCCCATTAATAATGCGTAATTCGACTAGAAGCACTCACATGATACTATTATGCATAGACCTATAAATTTAGTTACATAGTAACTTAGTTTAAACTATGTTATTATGTATATTCCTATGCTCTTATGCTTTTACTCGATATTATTTTATTTTCATTGTTGTAAAACACTTGTTATTCCATAGTTATCGATAAACAAATATTGGTCGAAATTAACTTCTCGTGGAAAACGTTGAAATTATATGTATTATGTTTCACCCGCCTATTTACGCTACAAGCGTTTCACAATAATAATAATCTGTCACTCCTTATCTCATCGATGCCTTTTTAAATATCTCAAGCGACCGTGGCAATTCCATTCAATAATAGTGTTTAGCTTAAAGTTGTATAATTGTGTCGTCCTGCGAAAGTCTGTATATACATATAAGTCAGTTATCTATAAACTTAATATTATGATAATATGTGTGCGTCGTATACCTAATCAGGTATTATATAGTTAGTTTTTTATACTTGAGTAGTTCAGCACGGTTTTTGCTGTTGCAATGTGTTTTACAAAAGGTTTTTAGCTTGTGGATTATTAGATCATACCTATATTGTATTTATTTCTCTGAACATGTTTAATATTGATGCAGTATTAGGTATAAACAAATATTTATAAACAAAATATATGTTTTGGTGCAATGAAACGCACTGTCGAATTGTCTATAGTACATACTATAAGAATTCAATTTTCAAATGAGATAATTCACTGAATAATAATTAGATAGGTATACAATATTATACTTTTAATATTTCATATGCCGCTCGCACACCAATATTTTTGTTACAGCATTGAGCACTTACATAGTTTAACGTTTCAAAATGATTACATTATTATTATTATATTGACATTAAACGTTACAAATCGCATATGGTTATCGTTTTAAGCGTTTTCGATTTTTGCGTGATCATCGCCCTTCACATAATACGTAGATTTATTCATATCATTGTTATGTATATATTATTATTAGTATAATAAGAGGCATTCGAAATCTATCAAAACATATTCATAATTTATCCTCATTCAACAGAGTTTCTCGCACTTCATATTATAATATATTGTATGTCTGTGTCCGAGTTCTCGGCAACAGGAGCGTTATAGCGTTATAAATTATACAATTGCTTTGTAGGTATAGGTACATGTCTGCTACAATATAGTGTAGAGTCTCTAAACCGATTTCTAGAAATTTAATATCATTTAAATTGTAAATAATAATAGAAATAATAGTTTATTTTTATGTATTTATAATTATTATACTAACTGAACCCGTGCACTTAGTTGCCCATAAAAAATAGCAACTCTTAAAAATATTTTGATTATTCAACTCCTTTTGGGTGTAACTTACTGCAGTAAGTACAACTCAGCCACCCTGGTAGGCAATCCGACTACGTCAAACAAATGGCAACTCTTTCACCTTGGTAGGCAATGTTCAATAATTTTATTTGATGAAAGCTTGTACCTCTGATCTGCCCGAATAACCAATAATAAATAAATACTAATTTCTACTGAAGACTATAACCAATGGCAGCTATTAATAAATAAAAATAAAATTTCCAATTTCCATCGTGAACCTCAATGTCACTGTTTGAGTACCTCTTTAAAATGCAAATTTCGGCATAAATGTTTTCTGGCAGGGGGTGAGGGTGTTGGAAAAAGCGGAGACATCCGCATCAAGAGTTGTATTAGAAAATTCCAATCACCCCATGCCTATCACTAGCTCGTGCTTTCTATAAAGAAAAAATAATTAGATATATTATTATATTTGAACTACGCGCGGTGATCGTGCGATCTGGCTCCAAAGATTGACGGAGCTTCGGATACGTGGTATTATACACCGATGAGTATAATATATAATGGTAGTATATGTTAAAGTTTTAAGCTAAGAGTTTAGGAATCTAACAACCAAATACAAAATTGGTTAAACCGCAAATAATTTGAATATTTTCAAATATATACTATAATTAGGTATATTATAAAATATAATACTATACAACAGTATTATTGCTTATAAGACATATTTTAGTAGCGAAGAATATCTAATCATCACCATATCTTTTCATTGTTTTTGTATTGACAAATTTTTCAGGTACCTACCTACCTACCTACGTATTTATACGTGTGGGTTCGTGTGCACAGTGCTTAACGATTATATATATTATTATACTATTCACATTTTAAATACGTTTTAAATAGTTTGTCTTAGTTAAGGAGTATATTAATTATTCACGCCTGCCGTACAGATGGTAACATATCATCCCACGCCTTTCGTATACATATTATTATCATGTGTGTCTAAGCATGCTCTGCGTACGTTAACAGTGTGATAGTGAAGCTATTACTAAATGAAATTATTTTATTATAATATATTAACAATATTATATTCCTACTTTATCATTATTTTTGTGTTTGCATCTGTTTAAGCAAAACAATGTAATATAATAACGGACTTGTGTTTAATAAATGCACATTGTAACTTGTTTTTAACTCGTATTCTTAAGGTAGGTATTCCTATTGGTAATGTCTAAACGTTTATTGAATTGTCAATGTAGTCCAGTGGAAAATTAATGATTTTTCTTTTTGGATTTGATGATCAAAAATTAATATCCCCTGTCTCTGTACTTTAAGATTGACCTAAAACTGTTTATTTGAAGAAAAAAATAAATATTTAAACTTAAATAAAATATTTCTCTATACGATAAAAACCTTTTTACCTAAGGTCTAAAAATACTAGAATAATAATAAATGTACCTATACATGTTTCGTTGTTTACGAGTGTGTATCATGGATACAAAATGTATATTTATTAAATTAATTATTAAAACATAAAAAAAAGGCTCTGAGGGTGGTATATACGTACCTATCTATATATCTATACATGACTGTGGTCATTCTTCCCCCTCACGTCAAAAATTTCCACTGCGTGATTCAACGTTTCGATTTAGTTTCTTCTGCAGATTTGTGTTTATGGACTTCTGAAATAGTGAAACATATTATAATGGAGTAGTCATTTGAAAGTGTATCATATCATACCTAGTTAAGGTATACTTAGCCATATGGCATTAGGCAGTAAATATAGTACCTTAAAATACGTATATCTACGCATTTGTATATTATTGTACAATATGAGATCGATATTCGATACTTAAGCTATCTCGTTCGTAAATACCCCCAAGTATATTATAATAATATCGTATATTTATTAGGTATTTACTAATGTACTATATATCTGCGTGCAGTATATACCTACTTTTAAGTTTTGTAATATCGATAAAGTCTCGGTAAATCGTCGCGTAAGCTGTTGTTGTCCCCCACAAGATGCTTGCAGCGCAAACAACGAACCCCATTATACCGATTACCGGGGCGGTCGTGTAAATGTGACTGTATTTTAGAAGACGATGGGTGGTTGGTAGGGCTGATGGGTGTACACAGCATATTATACTATATCGCTTTACAAGCTGCGAGCGTATAAAGAGGTGTATATTATGTAAGCGTAGCGGCTGCACGATAAACAGACCGTTAAAAGTTATTACTTAGGTATTAGAAATAATTATATCCTATGTATTTTATACGCCGTTCGCTATAGGAGGGCATATAGTATATCTAATCAAGGGCCGCTATATACCTATGTATTATACATGTAAACATGCGAGGTCTATAAATGACGTCATCGCGATGAGGGTGATATTGCGTGGAGAATGAATGAAAAATTCATATTAATTATATAGATCTAGCTAACAACCAGGTGAGTGACACAGGAAATCGTGGTAATATATTATAGCCTTATCCGCGTGAATTAATTAAAAAACAAATTTTGTTTTATTTTGTCTGTGATAGGCTTATCAGTAGGTGTACCTATATATTTTGTTATTATCGTATTGTTGTTTTGATGTTTCGTCAAAAATGTAAACCGAAATCATCACGTAAGTAAAGAGTTGGCAATATTTTACTATACCTATGTAAATCATAATTGTTTTAAGAAAATCAAAGGTATTCGTTTAGTATGTGACCTACCCAAAGCGACCGTGTGACCTATCGTATTGTGTATTCGTTTAGTATTTTTCGTTTAATCAAATAACATCTGAATATATTACATCTTAAAATACTTATAACTATACTATAACTATACTTATACTATAAATTGTCAAGCCATTATTGTACAGTGTACACCATATTTTATTATTAGGTAATAAATATTAATATTAAAATTATCTTTTATTAATATAATGTTACTTGTTAGTCTATAATGGTCATCATTTAATTGCATTATTTATTTTGAAATAATATTTGTTTGGACTTTTAACTTGATGTAGAAAATATGATGATTTTGAATGGACTTCGTGTTGTTGTCACTTCGAGATAGAAATTTTCATCGTATACCTATATATTATATTTATGACCGTTACCTAAAAAATATAGGTACTGTATACCAATATATTTTTACGAATATAATAAAATAGTAACCACCAAGATTACTCTTTACTTATATACTTGTAGTATCAGTCAGATATCGTATTTTGAAGAGTTATGATGGAGTGCGCCTTGACAATACGTTCTTTTATATTATATATATGTGCGCCGTTCACATCGGGAAAAACGCATTTTGATGATAAATATTTTAGCTTGATTAAAAGTAAATTTTACCAGTCGAATCGCTGAAATCACTTTAAAAAATGAAAATGACACTCGCATATAGGCGCCGAGGATGCCGACTCACTATACATTCTTATTTTTATATTCGTTTTATAAGACAACTGGGGCGTGTCGTTTTGTCTTTTCAGTGTGCTTATAGATTAAGATTTGTCATTCCCTCTGGCGGACGATTATATCCGTAATTTTTTTTTTCAAACCCTTTGTGTGGTGGGCATATGCGATGGTTGTCTTTTGTATAGTATTGTTTCATGCATGATGATGATGTGTGCTGGGACGAATAATATTAATGTGCGTATATGCTTTATGTGTGTTTTAGTACCGATGTCGAACAATCAAAACCAACAAGACGACACCTCGATCATTGAAAACCAAAAACTGTCAACACAGGTAACATATAATATAATGTACTATATATATTAGAAATATCTAAACGATTCCATCAGAACACTGTTGTGCATATAAATTATGCGTAAACACTACACCTTCAATTCTAATATTATGTATATTATACACGTGCCAGATGATTTGAATATTACAACGTTGAATTACGTTAACATCGCAGGGTGATTCACCCCCATTTTATTCTTTATAATTAAATATGCGTTTATGCAAATTCTTATTTTTGAAATATTTGAGTATACTTATAAAGGCCGTATTTCGATTATATATTACCATTATGGCGTTATAATATAATATACGAGCATGAGACTGCAGTGGAGCACTTTTGCAACTTGCTGGCTTATTAATATATTATTATATAAGATTATATTCTGCTATTATATATCATTCTTAATACAAAACACTATTCTTTAGTAGGACTAATTGAAATCGAATAAATGCAGAAAATATTAATTTGGATTTAATTTTACTGTTGGCATTTTACATTTCCCATCATTTCGTGAGATATCAAATATCAAAATGTTAGACGAAAGGTTACAAAGTAGGTATACACTGTAATGTGAAATAATAATGAAAATACTGCAACTATAGTATGGTAATTTAATATTACATATATTATGGTGTGTAAGCAAAGCGACATGTCTGTGACCACAAAATATCATTTTCTCTGTGTCTCTTGCTATCGTGTACTAAGTACTTACACAGTTACACAGTTGCACAAATTATTTCTATAGATACATACCTACTTGTGTCTTGAGTGTATAACCTATAGTGGGATTGTCTACTTATATAATTAGAGAAGCGATTTCATTCATCGTCACGATAACGTTACAAATAATTAATTTTTTTAAATAATAATACAACTAAATGATCTATACAACATACCAAATATTTAGGCGCATAATATTTATTATATTATAAATTATTTTTTCAATATTGTTGTACAAGAACATTTGTTGGTACGGTTATAACGATGAGAGTGTGGAGAATTAAAAACTTATAATTTCAATTTCTCTAAATGGTAATTAACAGAGTATTTATATGTAAATATAGGTATAATGGAAAATTATGTAGATTGTTATAAAACCGAACTAGTTATAAATTAATCGTATATATGAGATTGATTAGAATATTAGATACGCGTATGCAAATGCATTTCAACGTGAACAGTAGATAGGATCTACTCGATCTAGGTACCTACTTTGAACATATTTCAAACACAGCGTATAACAGAGAAAACAGATTATTAAAAATTAAAATAAGTGAAGGTGAATGTAAAGTGTAAGCTGGTATTTAGGCATATAGAGGTGTCTAGAGTATAGTCTGGAATGCACGAATGCGATTAACTGTTAAGAGATAAATAGATACTATTAATGTATTATAATATACGTATGTACCTATATAGATTGTTAGGTATAGGGACAAGTGGTGTTTTTATATAAACACTCGAAATGAAATATTTGAATATCATCATCATATAAAATATTAGGTACACGGTACATTTTACTTCAATGCTGTAAAATAATATCGAATTGAAGTGCGTTATTTATATCCGAGTAGTTGGAGTACACGTCATGAATAAATAATAATACTATACTGAAAAGTCGAGGACCTATATTATTATTACTAGTCCAATCAAAACGAATTCATTGTTTATAACAATAATTTAAAGAACTTCAAAATTATAAGTAAAATAATTTTTAATAACGATTAGAATAATGAGTGTGTAATGTGGTATGGTGTCAATTACAAATAGTTTAAACACAATTAAATTCACGATAAACGATCGCACTTGGTCAATTAATTATTTTGGAGACCTTGTTCTACGTCAGTGTCTCGCAATCATGTGTAGGTATACGGTATGATCTAACGAATAATATTTTAAACACAAATTTTCTATATTATTTACTGTAGGTAGATAATACCTACCTACCTACACAGCGAAACTTTTATTTTTTTTCTTGACGTAACCCAAATTTATTTTCACTAAATCTCTGCAAATAGATCCACGAGTCTTGACCTACATTATAATAGCTGATTACTAGGTTTGCTGTGTGTAATAACATTGCAGTATTAATAATCGCGAGTACCTATAGTTAAGTAGTATACGTTGAAAATTGAGAACAATCTAGAAACTAGAAAGCATAGGAACGCGATGCACTTTTGCCTACACCGTGTATTAATTATACTATAATATGCACTGCACAATGCGGATTACAGTTGTGGTGCAGTGTTGCATATCGTGTGCGACGATAGTTCGCCGCGTTGACGTCCGAAGGCCGACATCAGCGTCAAAATTTTGACGGGTCACCTCGATCGGCGCGTGATGACCGGTCATCTTCGTTGTACGCTCAATTGTTGCTAAAACCAATTTTATTCGACGCTGCAATCGCTGGCCCTGTTGACGTGGTGGGAAAAACGGGACGACGCCGTTCATTGTGTCGGGACGGGTTGGTTCTTCCGATTGGTCGTCAGTCGACACGAACTAGGTATATTAATGTGTGTGAGATTATTATAGAATACGAAACTATTCGCGTACCTATAATAGGTATAGGTAGGATGCAGTGCGTATCACAACTTTTGTCCTTGTACACACCCGTCTCCTCCTTGTACGACTCCTCAACCTTAACATTTTTTATTGGAGGAAGTATAATATTATAGGGATTTGACTTTTATATAATATCCACACAAAGGTTAGGTTAGGAACGTTCAGATTTTTGAAAAAAAAAACGAAAATGATTATTTCTTTTCATTTAGGTAAACCGAAAAATACGTACCATACGATTGTATAATATTATCTAATCTCAGTTATAATATAAACGTCTGCACCTTTAGCATTAAAACATTGAACATACGAATCAAATAATGAATAATGGTTATTACGGATTTTTTTCAATCAATTAAATGTGTATAGGTATTAAATGAAACATTTTAATTTTGACTACCAGCGTATAGAGATCAGCGTTTAAATCAAACACGGTAAAATTATTTGACTGTTAAAAAAAATTATTTATTCTTATGAGTACATCGCGATACGCAATTGGCGTAAAAACAGGAAGTCTAAGTGTCTGAGCACCCTAAATTATACGTGGTGTGGCGGTTAACTATTAATAATCGATACCTTCTGTATAATATAATACCTATTATAGTGGTTGCTATATTATAACATGGTATGTTATTCAATGTTATCGGATCTGGTGATGTGTGTAAAATGTAAAAATATTAAAATATTAAATGGTTGACTGCAGTGTCACCCCCGAAAAATTAAAAACGATAGGAAAATGTTTTGGTCAGTGGGTTATCATCGGCTCTTCCGCTGGCTCGTGACGCGATCCGTTTAAAAACACGTCTTGAAAAGAATTTGTCTCGCGTGTCGCTGGGAACGAATCATTTCTATTCTAAAAGTGTGTGTTACGTCTGTATAGAGAACGGTCGCGCTTCTCACATTGCGAAATAATGCGACGGGCACTTAAATGTTTTCCGTGGAAGTTTCAAGGTCTGCATCGCAGCAAAGAACAAATGGCGCGCGGTGTAGGTGTCTCATAGTTCTTATTCTTGTTAAATGAAACGAAAAAAAAAGATTCATTATATTATTTCTGCTCGCAAAGACGCAAAATTATACTCTCGAAATCATAATTTATAGTTTTTTTTTTTTATTTGACATAAATTAATAGGTAAGTATAGTTTCTAAAGAATACCACGACCACGGTTGTTTGCGTTCGTTTATTAAGCCGTGCTCACATTACACCGTTGTTTCGTGTAGAGTTGAATGTATTCAATCTTTAGGTAACCGTATGTTACCAATATTTTGTTACTTAGGTACGTGTTAAATAAATATAATATACAGATAACCTATACGACATGAAACGGTGAAGTGTAAACCAGGCTCTAAGCAAAGTTTTGAGTTCTATATAATAGTCAATATACGTTCAGGTATAACCATATAGTGCAAATAGCAGGAGTGCATTGTATAACCTCCCTAACACAAAAAAAAAAAAAATTACCCGAATATTTTACACCACATTGGATTAGGTATATGAAAAAATGTTTATCTCAACATCAAAATACTATTTGCACCTATGTCGCAGCCGGTAGCACGTTACCTACAAGTTTTACAAATGTAATGCTAGTTTCTACTTATATGACGCAACGATCCAGTATATATTTTATAAACCCGGATTTATAGAGGTAGTCGTCTTCTTCATGACTATAATACGTCTTCCTTGGACTTTTAGTACCAATGACTATACTATGCTGATTTTACTACAGATTATAAGAAAACCTGCGATTTTACGTTGATCAGGATAACGATAGTATTATATGAGTGTCGGTTGGATACATTTTTACGACGTCGCTGAAAAGTCACCCCGGTGAAATCGACTTGATAATGATGATCCACGACTGTGAAATGAATTGTATACTTCGTAATAATTAAATAATGTTGTTGTTATTGACATTTTCAGATCGGAGGAACGTCAATACTGTTGGAACTGCAATAGTCGAATAAGTCCTCGATGCGGCCGACGGCTGAGCAGGCACTTGGCCCGCTCTGTTTCGGTGCCTCCAACGAGGAACGTCCATAAATCAGTGCCATGTATAATTAGATCTAAGTCAATGCCATACCGCGAAAAGGACACTAGAAAAATGCCAACGAGTAAGTCGTGTATACGTGTGTACATGTAGACTATGTAGACCATGTAGTTCAAAACCGTTTGGACATAATGTAGGTAATGATTTTCATTCGTTTGTTTTTTTTATGTACACAGACTTCGAAAATTCTTCGATCAAGACCTGTTTCTCATTATCGTCGCTGCACCCCTCTACGGCCAATGTAGAGGATGGACAGCAAGCGGCGCAGAGACCGTACAACAGCCTTACCAAAAAAATCAAGTAATTATATTTAATTATAAAACAATATAATATAATATACACGATTATGATGTATTATATATTCTACAAATTAATTTTGCAAAAATCTAAAACGTATAAATGTCTTAGGAAAAATGAGACCACGAATCAGGATTGTTGGAGAGGTGATAGTAGTTACGAGTTCTTGTCCAGTCTGAGGACAAGTTATCAGTATCTAATGGACAACAACTTGATCGAAAGTTGCAGAGTAAGCAACATAATGCGTATTTTACTATACATTTTAATAATTTGTTAAGTCTATGAATAAAAATAAATAAATTAGTTACAATAGATAATTATAAAATAAACTTATGTTCTATTCATTTAATTCAAAAACCAACTGAATTATAATTCGTAATTTTTATTGATATGTATTATTTAGCCACTTTATAAAATACAAACTTCTGAAGTTAATATTATTTTTATATTTTAGCTACATTTATTTTTTGAAAAATGTATTATACTTACCTAATACCTATGATATAGACATATATTATATGCCTATGTTTCAGTAAATACTCGAAATCAATTCAAGTTATAATTTACTAGCTTACTAGTATAAGCAGGGGTGGATAGGTAGTATTTATGTTACAGGGAAATATTTGAAGGAGCCACCAAACTGAAAAAAAATTGGTCACTTCGCTCGCATAGATATTCAATCTAACACCTTTACCTATAAATAAAATGTTTCGTGTGAAAATGTATTTTTAGTTTGGTGAGGGGCTGGGGAAACGGCATAAGAGGAAATAACATTTATAATAAAAATTAATTATTATTATTATTTATTTAATATAAAAATTTTAATTCTTGACTTGTCGTGCTATTATTATATTGTTGAAAATAACAGTAAGTAATAATAATTTATATAAATTTAAACTATTTCTATTTGGTGAATATTTTATTCTACAAAAAAACAAAGTGTAGACCCGAGTGGGCCCC
The DNA here is from genome assembly GCF_005508785.2 of Acyrthosiphon pisum. Taxonomy (NCBI): domain Eukaryota; kingdom Metazoa; phylum Arthropoda; class Insecta; order Hemiptera; family Aphididae; genus Acyrthosiphon; species Acyrthosiphon pisum. The sequence continues at coordinate 76,288,294 of NC_042495.1, read as the reverse complement.
CCAACATAAACATAGACGGGGGCCCACAGGGGAAATCCCTTTTTCCCTATGGGCCTATCAACCCCTGAGTATAAGAACGTGGTTTTTCACTAGTCATAGTAGCTATCAATAGATACCTACTTAGTTTTTACTAATATATTACCTAAGAAAGAATCCAAAATATTATATTTCCTATTTCATTTTTGTAGTTTGTATTGAATTTTTAATTGAAAACTAGTGTTTTCGATGCATGTTTGTTGTTTCGTCATATTTGTTTATTTTATTTTAATGATAGCCAAACTAAATGTCAATAAATTCATTAATAAATGTTTTCTTTACGTCAAAAAGCTTGAAAATTTAATTACAAGTCTCTTAATGTGTTATAAAAATAGTAGTTGAAAAATATTAAAAATACGTAATCACAATTTTTTTTATAAGCATTAAAGTTTGAGTTCATAAAAATTCATAAAAAATTTTCTTTTTAAATCTTGGATTACATATTAGTATTACAAAACTCCTCATAAGTTTAACAACATTAATAAAAAAAAAAAAAGTTAAATTAAATTTTAATGAGCGTTTTAAGTTTTACAACATTCACTCGATTTCTCATGTTGCGATTTTGTTATTTTGTTGTAATTCAAAAACGAATAACTGTAGACACTTGAAACTTACACTATATGTTTATTATATCATTTTCTATACTTGTTAAAATGTTTACAATATTTTGAGTCGTTTCGTTGTTTACGGACATTTTCAATTTTCGATTTTTTTACTTTTTTTTTCTATAAATGTCAATAAATTGTATTCGTTGGGTCAAAATGCTTGAAAACTTAATACAAGGCTCCTCACACATTATAACAATACCAGTTTAAAATACTTTGGCAAAAGTTTTTTTTATAAGTATTTGAAGTTCAAATGTCAACAAAATTTCTCATATTGAAAATTATAAAATATTCAAATTTTATAGCTGTGGATTGAAAATTTAAAACAAAGGTGCACGTAAGTAGTTAATTATGTAACCAAAAAATCTAAAAAATATACATAAATCCAGTATTTTTTATAGTTATTTTGAGTTAAAATTTGGACGAAATTACAAATTAAATAACCAAGAACAACGAGTTTAATTATTTTTTTGTAATGTTATAATATTAATTCAACTTACCAGGTACCGTATTAATAATAAGTTATAACAATATAAATAATATATTATAAAATATCCTAGACTGACATTCTCTGTTCAGAATCGTTTATCGTATACAATGGTTTTATGTAATTTAATTCAAATTTAATACCATCTATTACAGTGACCCATTTGTAACCTATTGTACAGTAGAGATCGCTCTTAAATTTACCTATTTTTATTTTATATTGAGAACTATGGTAAATTACTTCAATAAATAAAAATATAATGTCTTTAGTGTGTTAGGGTAAACAGATATATTTTAAATTAATGAAATTTACGTTAATTACCTTTTATTGATGACTATTAAGTTAATAAAATATCAATAGTTTGGGTTTTATTAAATGTTTTAGTAAAAACTTGTGGAGAAAAACTCAAACACTTTATTGTACCTAAAAATGTAGGTACTTAAAAGTTAAATTGACTGGCAAATAATTTTAAAGTTAACACTAATAATGAGACCAAGGGGAAAAGTTCATAAGAGTTGGTTATATAGGGTGAGAAATGATATCTAAGATATTGACGAGTCAATACAAATAGATAATGCAATGGCTTGTAATGAATGGAGAAGTTTGGTAGAAGCGTGTAAAAGATCTTAAAACACTGAAAAAAAATAAATAGTTTTGAATGTTTTTGAATATTTACTAGAAGTTTTACTATACATCATACAAATTGCCAATAAAATATAAAATAATAATAAGTAAATAAAAAAATTATTATTTTCAATTTAAGGCTGTATATTTTTTTTGTATTTTGTGGATATAAATATTTACATGTTATCTACAATTGGTTAATTTATATTATTTATTTACAGGAAGTTGGATGTGACCTTAACAATTCTTCACCGATTCAGGAATGGAATGTTGAACGATTAAATATCTACATCAAAGAGTTAGAAAAAAGTTTTTGTTCAGGCTCTGAATCAAAACCCAATAGTTGCAATTTGACAGAAAATGTATTATCACCTAAAAGACTGGTATGATTTAAAGGAATTCATTAAGATTAAAGTACATATCAAATTTCTATGAATAACAAATTAAATAATTGATTTATTTTTAATTTTTAGAGTATGAGCGAAGAAGTTCGTAGACTGAATATATTGCGCCATATAGCGCAACTATCCAAAAGACTGCCACACTGTCGAGAACCGTCATTGAACCAAAGCTGCTCGTCCATATATAATGCACATTACTTAGGTTATTATCTTAGAATCTTAGAACTTTTCTCAGTTATTATTCGTTTTTAAATATTTATGAAATTATTTTCCTGTGATCCAAGTGCCGATCACAAATATGGCCCATATATTTTAATCTCTTACAATTTAATAATTATTTTTATTATTACTCCATACAAATTATTTTCCTTTTGAAAAAATTTGATTATCTTATGTCAAATTCTATTATGATTGATGTTAACTTGAGACTTCAATTTTTATATTTATTGATTTCCTAGTTATTAGTATTATTTACATTAAGGGGACGTTACAGTGACATTTGGTATCTCCATCTAACAAGTGCTTAACATAGCAAGTTTTACGCTCAGCAGAATACGTTTATCTCAGTTAATTTAAAAATTAGAGCAAATTGACCTCCTATAAAATTTTAAGGTAAGATTATTATCTAGACAATGACATAGGCTTTTTATTATATTTTAATTTTAAAGCGAGCTATGAGTATTGTAAGATGTACAAATAGTTTACAATTTTAAAATACATATAACCTGATTTAAAATAAAATATAATAAAAAGCCTATGCCACTGTATTATATATATATTGTGTATATGTAATAGTCTTACCTTTAAATTTTATAAGAGATGAATTCGCTCTAATTTTTAAACTAACGGAGAAAATGTGGTCTGCTGAGTGTTAAAGTTGCTATGTTACACACTTGTGAGACAGAGACAACAAATGTCACTGTGACGTCCCCTTGAGTCATACAATAAAATACTATTGTTGTTTGTGACAATATCGCACACTTTTTAAGGGATTTAATATGGATTGTTTTTAAAATTTGCTAATAACACTCAAATACGATTTTAAACTATATCATAAAAAAGTAAAAAAAAAACTAAATAATAATAATAATAATAATAATAATAAGTTATTGGGAGTTTTAAACTTTTGGATTTTAAATTATATTATAGACAATATTTTGAAACCAAAATTTTACATAATTTTATGAACTGTGTTATATGAATTATACATATTTGAGCGCTGTTAAACATGATGTATATGGTCGAGTCCTTTTCATATTGAACTTAATCTACTATGTACTAACGTGGAAACTGTTCAACATAATGTAGATCTTATTTTATATTTTTATTTCAATATCACTATGCAATATGTTCATTAGCTAAGTTATTTTATTATTTGAAATGTTTTCTTAACAGTCTGTCAATTTGTGCTCTATATTTAGATTTTAAACTGCTTATCAATTATTAAATAGATTCATTCTCAAGTATGTCAATATGCATTTTAGATTCAATATTCTAACAGATCATATTCTTAAACGAAATTATCAATTTGGTTATTGTGGGCCATGTGTTTTTGGTATGCACTATAAAAAGAAATAGAAAACTTTACTTTCAATTATCTTGTATTTGTGTGTATATTTTATAGAACCACAAAATAAAAATACATTAATTTTTTTTCAAATTAAATATATAATTTACGATGAGTAGAGAGCATACAAGTCTTTCAATTATTTGTTATAATCTCATTTCTAAATATTATTTAAAAAAGATATTTGACCACTTCATCAGACCAAATATACAAATTATATTTATTATATTATGATCTATTCTAATTTTTAAACATAATATTTTGTGAAATTAGAAAAATACATGCTACTAATGAGGAGTAGCTTTTCCTAAAGATTTCTTAAGGAAATTAATTTTAATCACATTTATTAAATGACCAGAATTATTTTTCAAATATGATTAATTATTGTTAATTTCAACTTTATACTAAACTTTCAAATTTATAATACTTTACTATCTTTTACTGAGTTAAATGTCAGTTAGTCAAATTAGAATCCTCAACAACTAGTCAAATTGTTCTATTTTTTTTTTTTTTTTTATGTTATAATGAATGCATAATTAAGTACTTGAATAAATTACTAACAATTTAGAGCTGCATAGGCATAATATTAAAAATGTGTAAATTACAGGTATTAGCATATACTTTCTTTTATGTCAAAATATATTATCATTGGGATCGCAACAGTAAACTCGGGGGTATATTAATGATAGTAAGTTAGAACAGTTTTAAAGCGCCAGTATAAAATAACATTGGATACTATTTTATTCTCAAAATAAATTATAAACATAATTATTTTTAATTTAGGTCCTATTAAAAAATAATAATAATAATAATATTCTAGCTTGTAAAGCTATCATATTTTTGTAATTTTAGTATTATTGAAAAGTGTTAGGACAATTACAAATTTGTAAAAACAATTTTTACGTTTTGAAAATATTTTTATTATCCAGTTAACAATAATCAATTTATACCGTTAACTAACTTTTTACAATTGAATTATTTAATAAAGATTTATTTAGCTAAATTCATATAACTATACATATAACTCCATAACTTGATAGTTTTAGGACTGTAATAATTAACTTCTGAGAAAAAAATGATTAAATTGTATTTAAGTAATAATAAATAACTAAAATGAGTTTGTAATGTATTTTATAGAATTTTATATATAAGATTATGATTAAGGGTGTCTGTACTGGTTTTTCCAATTTTCCGAAATTCTTAAAATCTAAAAATTAAATTTTATATTTTAGTTACACTTTAATTATAATACTTCAAGTTGATGCGGTGTATTTTATCAACGAAAATTGACTTCACAGGAAATACTATCAGCAATTTTAAGTATAATAATAATATATATATTTTAAATTTATACATGGATGTAAACATGTAATCATTATGAGCAAAGAATAATAGATTATTGATTAATTAAGTCTAATATTGTTCAATAATCAGTTTAAATTCTCCAAAAAGTTAACACTAGTAATAACAACATGTCTTATAGGAAAAACTCTCACGCCCTGTAAATAGTTTGTTTCGTTAATTTTTTTTTTGTTATTTTTAAAAGAGAACATTTTTCAGTTTGGATTAAACGCCGAATTTTCATTTTACTTAAAATAGTGGTAGAAAAATACATTTGAAAAATAATAAATATTGTGCATTATTCAAATACATATTTTAGTTTCTATAATTATAATTTAGAAAATCGGCCTATGATTCGATATGCAAAATGTTTTCTTCTTTTAAATAAAAATGAATTTAACTAATCCGACTATTCTATAGGGTGTGAGAGTTTTTCCTGAGAGACATGTTTTTGTACTAAAAACGCATTGGCTTAGACAGTTTTATTACTAGAGTTAACTTTTTGGAGAATTTACAATACATCCACCAGCTTATCTACCAGCACTGAATATTGAACAATATTAGTCTTAATTTATCAACAATAAATTATTATTGTACTTAAAATTGTTGATACTATTAATAAACAACAATATTATACCTATAACTTTATAAGTAACTCATTTGTGTATGTCAGTATCTACATTTCATATAATAATCAATTTCAATGTTATAAAAATGGTTAAGTTTAAACATTTTTATGCAATTCCTCGAGAAAATGCACTGTTAGTATTTTAAATAAAAGCCCGATTCACATCTTTTTTTATATTCAGTACATAATGTTATTTTTTAAATTTCTAAGTTCGTTTCGATCAGCCAATGCTTTTAAAACTGAAATAGGTTAACAAATTATAAGGAAATTGTTTTATTAACAATGCAAATAATATATTTTTAAAATGTATTATTTAAATGTATTATTTGTAATCAATGTTCAACATGATAGGCCAGATGAAATACAGTGGAACCTCGATAAGTCGAAAACCTTGATAAGTCGAAAAAAATTCCGTCCCCTTGCGAAAACCTCGATTACTCGAAAAAAAAACTATAGATAACTCAAACATTCTGTGCTCCGAATATGACGGATAATGACAGATAATTTTATAAACATTTGTCTAATCGGCTTGTCCGTTCCGATAATTTTATCTAATCAAATTTTAAGTCAAAGTAAATTAATAAATTATCTTTTATAAAGTTGCAACACATGTTTTATTATATTTTTTTGTAATAATTTGTTTATTTAAATAATCTGTATAATCACATTTTTTTACATTGTATATTATACATATATACTAAGTACATAATAATTAAAAACTTTAATACATACATACATTTTTAAAACTCTTTAAGTCAAATTTTTTTTCTAAAACCTTGATAACTCGAAAACCTTGATAAGTCGAAAAAATTGCATTTCCCTTGAATTTCGACTTATCGAGGTTCCACTGTATGTATTTGATTACAAATTCAAGCCCTACTAATAAAAAACTAGGTGTTCAGAAATAATATGTGTCCTTGCTTATTATACATTCAATAGTATTAACACTTGCTTAATATTTTGTAGAAGTAAAATCAAATTTGAGGTCTCTGGATCAATGGATGGCCCAAATGGAAGTGAGATTAAAACCCAATTATTTCCGAGTCAATTGGAACCGCCGTGAAATCAGGCAAAAGGCAGAAGAGCACAAGGTAAGATTTATTAACTGCTATAATAGGTAGTTAAGAAACATTTTTATATACAATTGTATTAGTATGCTTTTTATTTGAATATCTTACAAATTAGAATCAAAGTTAATAATATATTTAAATACATAACCTCACCTAGTTACGTATTTGGTAACTATTAACTAACAATACATAAAAAGCTGTACAGTTAAACAAGCAATTACACGAATAAACATATATCGCTTTAGGTATTAATAGTAGTTGAATCATTAGTTAAGTTCTCTTATTCAAAATTACTCTTTTAATGTGGTTGGTTACTGCAAGAAGTTTGTACCAAAAATTCAAAATGTCATTTTAAAGTCATGTATTGTATATAAAACTGGAAATGTTTTATCGCTTGTAAAAAGCAACAAACGTTTTTTTTAATTCTGCTTATGATATTGTACATACTTACACGATGTATATATTTTGATATAAAATACATTGTTGTTGCTATATTGTTATACAATAATTTTGGATTTCGAGTGTTATTTATTTATCAGGCGCTGTATAGACATTATACAATGTGAGTGAATGTAAATAAAGTCATCTATCTTGAGTTTTGGCAGGAGTGATTTACTAGCGATTACAATTGATACACGTTACTATAAGACGTAAACCAAGAAGAGGAATATTTTATTCTGTATGGAACCTGTACATAGTATGAAAGTAATCTGCATATTCGAAATAAATAAAAAAACAACCGCAAGGTAAATCCAAAAAGTAATTTCAAATACTTTCGCATGTTTCTTGGCTAAAGTAATCAATAGCATTTCTTTAAAATATCAAAATAATATAAGATGTAAACGTTACGCCCGTTACGGTATATTTAAAAATCAACAATAATTAAAACATCACAAAAATTTTGTTCAACGTGTGAATTAAGTCGTCTCGAATTGTATGCTGGCTGGGTTGTGAATAGTACATAAGTATATACAAAAAATAAATCATTTTGTGATTGGTATTAAGTTGTTAAGTCATGTCTGTCGAGCAGTGTGATATCGAATTGCCATTTTTGATAATGATATTAAATACTTATTTTAATTTTAATATTCGATGACCATGAGTTTTATTCCCGGTGTTAAATTGCTGTAATTGGTGGGAGAAACTAGGCGATTATTAATTCTTCTGGTTGGTATTGTAAGTGTATTCTATTTTAATTGGTAAAAATTAATTTGTTTATTTATAGTACAAAATAATAAATAATTGATTATTCAATATCATAATTTTTAAAACTATGGCTATTTTACCCATCGGCCATAATTTATCATTAACTATAAATACTAGTATTATGTATTGTTAACGTCATTAAGTGAATCCTATACAGAGTATAAACATAAATAACGTAATATATTATATGTTTTGTAAATAATGAATATGACTTACCTAGTTTCCTAAATTATATAAGTACTTCTTAGAGAAAATTTGAAATATGTAAACTGTCAACATCATGTGTGTGTGTGTGTAGTTTATATATTGTTATACTTTAAAGATTAAAAATTATTATTGATATAAAATTAAATTGTATTCACCATTATCAACACGATTCAATTCCAGTAAAATGTTATAAGTGTTTGAATTCTTTCAGTTGAAATATGGCGCGTTCCGATGAAGTCGATTTACCGGTTATCTTTGCCTACCTTTTGTGCTTTAGTGTTATTTTTAATAAATACCAATCTTATGGGATGAACTAGTTTGCAAAAAAAAAATTCTTTTTAAATACTGATAGCGGGAAATTTAATACCTATGAAGTATATATTACCTATTGCTTTCTTAAATTATTGTTTAATTATAATCGTTAAATTCTATTTATTATACTCCTAAAATATTTTATAAAGAATAAAAGAAATTGTAGATATTTATTTATTCTAAAATATTGTTTGTGTTCATTTAGTGTTTTCTTTTATCAAATTTTGATATATAATTTAATTTTGCATCATCTATTATAGTATTATAAATTATAATTATTATTGATCAAATATAATTGTGTGCAAAATAAAAACCACTTTAATCATTAATAATATGAATATTAATATTTATTTTAAGAAAAAATGTTCAGCCTATACATACATTTCAGATCTTTTTTATGTATAACAAAACTATGTAACCATGTAAGCACTCCAATTAATTTGAAAATTAAAATAATGAATGTAAAAAGGACTTCAAAAACGCGCGAAGAAGAAAACATTTAAAACAGTATTACAAGTAAAATTGTGTTTCATATTTCTATATATGAAAAAGATGTAGATAGCTTTATTACTATCGAATTAGTTCAATTACGTGAGTATTTAACTTTGTGTGAAACAATAATTTATTCTAAGTCCTCTGAATAAGAATATTCTTAATATTTGTAAATTGTTTTGGTAGTCATTAATTGACGTGTTCCCCAATCTATACACTGATTAATTTTATTGATTTATTTAACTATACCAAGTATACCTACAACCACAGCCAAGTACAAACTTAACTAAAACTAAAACTTGACTAGATTTGAAATTTGGCCCTATAGAGCCTCAAAAATCTTATTACGAGCTTGCGTGATATGGATGTGCCTATTGCAGATTACGAATCTGGTTTAAAAAGAACACAATATACTTGTTACTCTTTATCAAAGTTTAAATAGTATTTTATAAGACCAGCTAAAAATCAAATAGTGTAATATATTTTATTGGAAAGTATATAGCCATGGAGGTACTTAATATATAAACAAATATAAAATAATAATTGGGTATCACATTTGAATTATTTTACATGAATCCGAAATGTCATTGACACTATATTATATTATAGTTAACGATACGATAGTCTCCCGAGGATTATAATTTCCAATTATGTTATGTGAATGCCTTAAAGGCCTAGGCTGTGTTTATATTATATTATGTCAGAGAAGCAATGTCAAAATAAAATTGTTCTGTGAATGTACTCGTCGGCTGCATTTCAATGATTATTATAGATAGTAGCTACTATATAGCTACTGAGTCTCTTCTTTGGAAATGAATCAAATCAAATCAATAGCATTGTCTTTAGATGTTTTATATGGACCAATATAACATAATATACTCCTTAATTGGATCCGCACCAGTTCTTATAAGTCCAAGCGAGACAATTTTAACCGTGTGTTTATGTGCCCGTGTTAATAAGACAAGCTTTACTTTACTTTCTCTCAGCGTGCAAATCCCATTAAACTGCAGTATTTATTTACTTTTTAGTTGCTCGTATTGAATTTTAAACTCACTGTTTACATCGCGGGTTTAAGTCTAGAAAGTAGGTATATACAACGTAGACATGGAATAATATAAAAATGACATTCGATCAGCTGATCGCGTTTTTGTTTACCTAAGATCTGAACTCTGGAGTCTGAACCTCCGAGAACCACGGAAACAAGCTCTCGCAACAACACGAAGTTGAGCTTTTGTCTATCTGAGTTACGAAAACGTTTATTATCGTGGTGCCAAGCTTCCAAGGCCAAAATCTCCCGATTCGGTCATACTACACAGTGTCGTAGGCTTATATGGCCTAATGAATACGCTGCGAAATTATTCAGAATTATGTTTTTGTTGGCATTATAAGTGCTTCTCATTGAAACGTTAATAGTATAATCTATATAGGTATATACGCATGATTAACATAATTTCTATATGCTTAAGTAAGTACATTAGAGCATCGCTAATTACGGTTATGATTTAACTGTTAATAACAGTTTAAACAACCATCAAAGACTATTGGGACCACACTTCCTCTGGTCGGATAACGACCGCTTTAACCTATCGTTTAATTACCGACATAACCGCCCAAAGGTATATAGAAAAATGGTAGAAAGGTATGGTAGAAAAATTAGATATATAGTGACGATTAATATAATTTTATACATTTCGTATTTGTTCGTAATACAATTTAGTATATTATAATGTGTGCTTTATTTTCTCTGGTGATCGTTGTAATGATGTACATACTACATACCTTAATAATTAACCGTTGATGGACTTTATGTTATTATGATATATCACGCTATAATGTTTAGGTTATATTATTGTGTCGAAGAAAGCAGCTGAGGATGTTTTTAACAGCAGTATTTAGTTTTAACAACCTTTTTAGTTAATTTTGTTTAAAAAAAAGTGTTTGTACATTGACGATTTTCAATTTTTTCCGATATTAACATAGGTACTAATTATCACGCCATTATAGTATACTAATGCAAATTATACATTTAAAAACAATACATACCCATATTCTTTATTCTGTTCTACTATCGATTGTTAAAAGCTGTATGTTTTTTTTATAAATCTTGCAGGTATTTGCCATTTGCTAACATGTTATATTTTTTAACACATATTATATACTCGTTGGGTAGGTATAAAATAATTTGTTGAAAACCATAATTTAATTTACTATAAGGTTTCTAACCCTTTTAGTACAGTTCAGATAAATACCAAACAAATAGTTAATTTTTCAAATTCCTACAAATCGCATTAAAATTAAAACATTGATAGAACACTGTAAGAACAGGGGAGGCTTCTCATTTGAAAAATAAGTTTGTATCATCGCTTCCCCAGTAATAAAAAAAATTCAAAAAATTCAAAAAACGGCCTTTAGCAATAGGTATATTTAAAATTCCAAAAATTAGAATTTGAATAAAATCATTATTAAAGGAAATTTGGATTGAGATCATGATTGATGTTCAGTGTTCACCCTATATAATATAAAACGAATGTTTCGAATGTTTCATATATTATTATGTATTCGTCTATTATTATTATTTTTACAACACGAATACGATGGTGTTGAACTTGATTCAAGGTCGTATACTTTCATTGCGAAGAGGTGTATAGCGTAGTTGTAGAAGTCAAAATGTCCAGGCAAGATTTATATGTATATATATAGGTTGGATGATTAATCGGTTTCTTCAATAGTGAAGTAACAAACACATTTTGTATATCTGTTGTTATGCAGGTGTGCGATGAATAAACTCTATAGTAATAATAAGAAAACTTAGATACCGGTGTCTTTGAAAATGAGTTTTATATAACATCGTCGTATAATATAACGTTATTACTGTGAGCATGATGTGCGAGTCATTGTTGGCTTAGATTAAATAGGTTCCAAAACACTGATGAAATTCGTAATTATTTAGGAGCGTATACACATCAAATACTCAACACCTTGCGAGTAGGTATATTTTAAGACTAAAATGTCAAATGATTTATTTTAAATAGTGACTGTAGACGTAGTTATTTTCTACCTGTGCCAAAAATTTAACATTCATATAATTTAGTTTCTATTAAAAATATATATAATATATACCTACACATCTTATTCAATATAAAACGTGGGTATATTATATAAACTCAACTACCTATATGTATTATTTAATACAAAACATTGGCACATACAGTAATCAGACTCATAATAATTTACATAATGTATAGATAGGTATGATTTTGATACTTTTTACTTCTATTTCAATTCAAGAATAAAAAAAAATTGGTCTCACAAGTATATGAATTTAGATACAATGAACAATAACTTGATATTTCTTATTGTAACAATAGTATAATAGGTAATTCGTACACAACATTTAATTTGTCATCATTATTGGTATATTATACTTCATAAAGATAACTATACACTCATTAGCATTCTTGATGTGCCCGTTATAATAAATGTATTTCGCGTTTCCACTTATACTAAACTATAATATATGATATGAATTATTATAATTACTATAATTTTTAATGGTTATTGCCGACTTGTTTACAAATTAGAATTTTAGTTAAATAATATATGTAATTTTAAATTTGTTAGTACAAATTCGATGTTTTCTGAATATTTTTCATATATTTCTTAAAAGTATATAGACGAACTTCAATCAGTACTACGGTAAAATCATATAATCGAATATATTATGTATAAATATTATAGATTTAATAACAAATAAGTATGTAACCACCGCATTCGGGCACTTGTTGTCGACCACCAGATGTATGTATAGTAGAGACATATCTTGTTATAACTATTATCACCTAAAGTATTCCAAAATTCAATTTGGCTTTGAAAAAATGCCTATTTTGAAACACTTGCATTTTTTTTTTTAAAAAAGCGCATCAATAACGTAATATACCTATTATGAACCCCAAATTAAGTTTGATGCAATATTTCAGCTATGTATGAACTTCTGGACTTCGGGTCTTATATCTTCTTATATATTTATTTGATTAATTATTATTGACTAGGTATGTGTAAGGATTAAGGAATACGTGTTATTATGTTTTTCTATACCTATATACACCGTATAGTATACGAGAAGAAAATAAAGCAATCGACATTCGACGCGCGTGCTAACAAAAGCCTATAACGTGAGGGTGTGGGAGGAAGAGGGGTTCTCGCCGTCGTTGCAGAATAGTTTCGATAATAATAAAATTAAAAAAAAATTACAATCAATAGACTATATATTGGAGCCGACTGCAGAAGTGCAGACAATGGTAACACGTCTCGTTTGGCGCTATGCGCTGTACAATAGGCACTATATGTATGGCCATAATACTGCAACATAAAGGTACATATATCGAGTATAGGTACTCTGCGAAACGAGTTACACTAATGTGATGCGAGGTTGAATTATAATAACCGCGATGATTGCTATTATTATTATTATTGCTGTGAGAAATTATTTCGTTTCCACCGAGCACTATGTATACATATATAAATATATAATATTATATAATATGACTTCTGACACGATTTCAATTATCTCTTATCCTTATATATCGGTGTTCCATCGAATTCGGTATTTTATTTTATTTTTCAAGACTAATGAAACGCCACCGCGACGGCGCGCTGCAGAATGTTTTGCAACGTGGAAAGACTCGTTGTTTGGTGTTTTCAAAATTACTATTATAGAATAAACGGTTTCTCTGGTTACCTTTACCTAACAGTCGTTAGTATAGTGCCTTGTGCCTATCTAGTTATTCTGCAGTATAGTTGTACGCGTCATCATACCAAATATTATTTTTTTGCGCTTACATAGCAGCTAAGTATACTATATTATATTCGCCGCCTGGGTGACGGAGCTATAATCCTGTGATCTTTATTATAGCGTATAGATAATAAAGAATATTTAATTTTTAACTATCCCACTGTATGGATAAGCCAAAATAAAAACTTAACAAAATAATTTTTGGGTTAGTGTAGTAGGTATATTATAAAGAAAAAAGGTATTATATTGACACGCTAAACCGCCGCTGCTATACAGTGACATATGTATTTAATTTGATTTTAATTTAGTCAATATTACCGCTATTATTATTAGGTACACTTATAAATTATAATAATAATAATACATTATAGAAACTTCTGCAATAATATACAGTTAACACACCAAATTTGTATATTCACATGCCGAATAGTTATATTATATAAAAAAAATCTTTTTGTCATAAAAGTAAAATTTATATATTACAGTACCTACCAAATACCAATAATATGTATAATATATAATTTTATCTTCTAGCTTATGTTAATGTAGTAATAATAATGTCCTGTGTACATTAATATTTTTGGAAAATTTCGTTTGAGGATTGCATAAATATCTTATTTACGAAGTACGTGTGCAATTTAATTTAAATACATATATTCTTTATGAATATAAATGTACCTATAATATACAGTTGGTAGGTATATTGAATATTCGGTTTGGACTTAGTTTTATTGTACTTGTACACACCCGTATGTTTCCAATATTTAATATAGTGATAGTCTATAGTCTCTATTCTATTGATACTATATATATATTAGGGACTCCTACTATCTACCCACTTCCTGTCCAAATTTTTAAACGTATATATTTAAATATTTTTATATTTATCATGGAAACTATAAAGTTTAAATTCAATTTTTTAAAATAATTACATAGTTAATAATTTAATAAATTAACTCTATAAATTTGCTATTTCTTATTCTCGCTAATTAGAGATACCTATATTAAAAAACCGGTATAATATGATCATTTTTTTAAAATTATTTATTTCATTTCTAGTATTTCGTTAAACAATTAAATCGTATTTTTTTAATAATCATGAATTTCTATAATATATATAATGTTATGTAATAGTTTTTTTTAAATGTTTTTTTTTTATGTTTCAAAAAAATTAAAAAAAAATGTTATGTCGTGAACAAATACGGCAAAATACTCTGTATGGTTATAAATAAATATATATAAATTATAAGTTATAACCTAACCACATATTATATTATAATAGTTATTATACTATATTTGAACGTATTAGTGTCTCACGAAGATATTCTAATTTAAAATGTCATGAAAACTGAACACCGTTTCACTTCAAGTTTGTTTAATTAATCCTCGTGGGACATCCTGTACATATATGATTAATTCTATAAAATGTGTTTGTAAACTGTACGCTTTTCACGTCAAGACGTTATCTACTTATTATACCTTCACTTATTCTTCTCGTTTCAAAATCTTAATAACAAAATCTCCATTTTTTCCTATTCATTTTTAAATCATTCAAAGTAGTTTGTCGTTGAGTTATCCGATGTTATTGTTGACGTGTCTACTATAGACTATAGTATATATAATAAATGGACCGAAATTCGCGTAAAAATCTGTCAACAGTGAACAGGTACACAACGCTTCTTAAAAAATTCTATTGTTCGATATCTTATTTGCCATCAATGAAATTGGTAACTTTTTTCACATATAATAATACTGTCTTGACATTATATATATTGTAGGATCTTGACGATTTCGCTTAGATTGTTTTCGTGCATCCATTTACTTATTTTGCCGCTGTTTGCTCAAACAAAAGAACCATGAATATGCGAAATTGCTATCATGTATTATACTAGTAGAACGGGTACAGGTTAGTCAAAATGTGTATCACGAAAAAAATTTACCGATGATCACCGTTCTTTCTCTAACCTATTATTAAGTTCAATAAATGGATTTTAATATTAACGGTCCCGGTTATAGTTTTCGATTACACAATTTAGTTTTAGTTGTATAGTAATATCGGTTAGCATCGGTAAAATTCTGCAATCATCTATAGATTTTCATCCTCCAAGAATAAAAACAAGAAGTTAATTTAAAAACGAATATCAGTTTAGAATAAGCACCCACTGGATATAATCATAGTGTTGAGTCAAATGTGTATGAAAATTATACAAAGCCCTCCCAAATAAAATTCATACAAGTCCGCGTCCGTCTACTTATCTGACGTCAACTTCCAATATATGCATAACGATATAATTCTTCGTCAATATTCGCCGTGGTCATATCATCGATTATCTAAAAATTATATAACTTTTTTAATTTTTATATTTAAAATATACGGTGATTTTTTGATTTCTTTACAAAAATCTATTGTAGGTGTATATTTTTAATTTCATAATCAGAACTTTGAATACTTTCCTGAAAATGTTGGTGTACCGAATATTGAATAAAATTGTATTATTATTATTGAAGAAACAACCAGATGTGTTCATTATAAAAATTAAAAAATATAAACCATGATACAAATAGTAAAATATTATTTTTTTTTTTTTTTTGTGAACATGTAATGTTACCTTACTCGATAATATTGATAGGTACATAGGTATATATAATATAAGAAGTAACATTTTTTTTTTAGAAAATCAGTGTAGCAGCTTTTAAATGGATCACTACGTGTATAAACGATCTGCAAGCACACCGCACGCACACACGCACGTTTTCGATACGACGATTTTCCTCGCGGAGATCGTATCGCGCGCGGCCGATGCAGCGTGTACCTATACCACGTATCCGCGTATTGTGTAGTTAACAACCAGCAATAGGAATCGGATTTGTTTCACGTGACGGTAAACGTAATAATATTACACGCACGACGGTGATTTACAGTTCTATCCATTTGTATCTCTCTCTCTCTCCACACATACACACACACACACACGCACACACACATAGGCTAGTGGAATAATAACAATAATCGATAACCGCGGCCCGACCAGATAGTGTATATACCTAATGTAGTCTTACCGCTGCAACGAACACCTCCCGACGCAATGTTGGGCTATAATATATATAATAATCATAATACTGCAAGTCGTATGCCGACGAGTGGTAATTCAAAAACAACCATCATAATATCATATACTCTATATAGTAGGTACCTTTACAATAGGTATATATAACATTATACGAGAAAAATATGCAATCGGGTCATTGTAACGGAATTTTATTCGACACGGTCTATCATTATATTATGATGATAATGGACATTAAAATATAATATTATATTATAAATTATAACGTACCTACAAAATATAATATAGTCGTTGATAGTAAACATCCGGCGACCTCCGGTAATCGGTATACGGTATATCATTCGATCGTATACCGTAATTTTAAGCGAGCATCTCGCATTGTTCTTGCGGAAACCGACCGCGGTGATCAACCTGCAGTGCGTATTCGGAAAAAACGATTTTTTTTTCTCCTCTCAGACGCGTGGTCGCCCTGAACCTGGTTGTAGGTATATGTTGTAGGTACCCATTATTCCACTCGGTGCAGTAGCAATAACATTTTATATAAGCAGCAATTGGCGACGACAGGACATAATCTGCGGACTGCGATGAACAAGAAATTTATCGTTTCGTAATAATATGAATAATATTATTATGCCTATACAGTATACGTGTATATGTATAGTAATTTTTACAACAGGATTTCGCTGCTAAATCGTAGGAGAAAGTTATAATATTATTGTACTGAAAAAATCATTATTATTAATTATAAGAAGAAAAAAAAACGGACGCAGTTTTTGTTTTTACTTCCTATATCCTTTCGGATTGTGGGCCGTGTCAAACCGTAAATATGTGTAATCATCATTTAGTGTAGTCCATCTCCTATTGTAACGCGCTAGAATAAAATTGGCGTTTGTTGTGCGTACATAATTCGTATATTTATCATAATAATTTCCGAACGGACACAGTCGATTATTCTGTATTGGTTTAGAGAAAATTATTATTTTATTTTAGATTTTTTTTTGTTGCTCTACAAATGAGAAATCGCTTTATGACATTATAATAATAATTTTTCCTTGTCGGCTGCTATACTGTGGACAGTTATCAATAGTAAATATTAATATTATATTATTATTATCTGTTAGATCCAAACTTTAATGTTTGGTATAAATTGAAAATCTTATTAACGATATTATATAGGTGTGTAAAACAATAATGGATATGATTTGATATAATATTATTATATATTTATTGGAGTTTGGGAAAAATCATTACTGCACGCCCACTTTTTAATTAAAAATAATAGCATTAAATATGCATAATATAGTATTTATATATATAACATATTATAATTTACATTAATTAGGTACCTATTGTGAATTTGTATACATATGATGTATTGTTGTACGCCTACAAACTGTTATTGTGTTTAATTTACGTACCTATATAAACTGCAGTTGTTGGGATATTTAAATTGATACATTTTGGTATTGATAATATTTTTCGTCTTTAATTTTTTTTTCAGAATTTGTAGGTACAGCTTTGATTTTCTGGTTTCATATTATGATAAAGATGGGCGCTTACAAGTTAAAACATATTCTTATAATTTTTATCGCGTTTTATTTGATATTTACTGAAATACAAATTTATTTAAACAATTTTACTAGGTTTGTTTTTTGTAATTTTTATTGCTTTTTATCGTTATTATTATTTCGGACCATATAAATTCTTTCTATTGTTATTGGACGCAGACAACGCCATTCACATCATATAGGTACCACAGTTTGAAAACATTCCTCGACATGCTTAGTCGGTTACAAATAAACATAATATATTATATTGTTGTAGTAGTATATATAATATGTATCATCAGTACCAGTACGACAAATCTAAAATTGCCTTTTTTTATCTATCAAAAATAACGGTACAAAGTATCAAAAGTGTATCTATTGTATATGATTTGATCGTACATATAATTTATTTAGTTTATTATTATACATATAAAAGTGAGCAAACTTTCGTATTATAAATAGGTACATATATAAGCATAGTTTATGGATACATTATAATATATTTAATATTTATAGCTATGCTGAATCGTTTATACATAAAACTTAAACAAATTCAAGTTATTCATGTAAATTTCAGTTCAAAAGTTTTTATTTTTCTCATGTTATAACTTGTGAATTGTTTTACAACTATCTATTTAGGGCTAAGTGCAATCAGCGGCATAACCTTTAATAAGCTTTAAAAACATATAGAAAATTTACTAAAAATTTAATATTTTGTTGAATAAGACACAAGCGCATCACATTTATGTGTACATATATTATATATTTATATCGTGCATTACATACCGTACTTACTCATACAATCCTTCTCTTGGGCTTAAATAAAAATTGTGTTTGCTCGTCAGAAAATTAAGAAGCGTTAATCTGTCTATTGTCTTGTAAGTATGCCATACATAAATTATTCGTGTCCGGCCCAGGTTTGATTAATTTTGTATTTTTTTTTTAACCGCACGTGGTTCTCTTCGTTTAGATATACTGGTTATTGTAAATAATTATAGTAACTACGTTTTGATGTTAGCAACACACCATAAAGCAGCTGTCGTTGGTTCCTTTGTCCGTTTTACTTGTGTCGATATTTTTTACCTACAGGAGTGTAAGTAATAAGTGTGTAACGAAGTGCAGTTTTTGTCAATGCATAAAAAGATTTCTATGAATTTACTATACTATTTTTTTAAATATTTACCATTTGGAATATCAGGTTATCATAGATGAATGATAAACACACCTATACATTTATACTTCCTCAATAATAGATATTATAGTGATAAAATTATTGATCAGAAAATACAACGATTCCGTGAATTCATATCGTATTGTTATGTCTCATATTATGAAATATGAGATACCATACGAGGGTATATAACGCGATATATTATAATAATAAATGCGTTTATCGTTTT
Organism: Acyrthosiphon pisum; assembly: GCF_005508785.2. Taxonomy (NCBI): domain Eukaryota; kingdom Metazoa; phylum Arthropoda; class Insecta; order Hemiptera; family Aphididae; genus Acyrthosiphon; species Acyrthosiphon pisum. The sequence continues at coordinate 76,268,511 of NC_042495.1, read as the reverse complement.
AAAATGCTGTGTTTGTGAACTTTCGATTGTTTTTCATACATTGAATATTTTATCTGAATTTAAATAATAAAATATAACCATTTCTTTTAACGCCGAAGTCTTCATTTTAAACTTAAATATGTATTTTTATCATGTAATAGATATCATACATTATAATATTTTACATTAGTACTGGAATCGTATAATGTGATGTGACAATATACTGTACGAATCATTTCCTGAATCGTGTATGACTACGTTTCAACAACTCGTCCCATATTCCTATCGACTGAACGTTTAAAAAAAATAATCAACATTTCGTAATGTGATGCGTATAACAATAAAAGTACATAAAATATTGTATTTAGACATAAAGTGCTGACAGTCTCTAGATTTTACTAAGATTTTTCGACTGTAGGCGTTTTCCCTGAAAAAAAAATGAGTGTGACGACTTTGTTTCTTACATTTTCGTATATCATAGCAGTAGACACAATAATATTATGATTTTATTATTAATATTTTTTTTCTTTTGAAATTTAAATTTCCCATTGTCTTCTGAATATCGAATATGTTCCATCTAAGGAACCATTGAGGCAACCACAATTTTTGTATTAAAAAGAAATAATTTTTTTACTTTTTATACACTTTGAAGTACTTACCTATAATATTATACAACTTACATTTCACAAAATGTCGTACAATATTTTTTATCCTAGTGGTTTTTAATAAATTAAACTATGTTAAATAATAGATATATGTTCTTACACTATAGAACTTAATATACCTAATTTACTCATAAACTTGCTAATAACTTTTGTATAATATTCATATAATATTAATATAATACAATAATGTGCATTAAATATATTCCAGTGGCATTCCCACTTCATTCCTATGGGTGTGAAATAAACTCATGATAATTTATATGTTTTTATCGATTTTTATATCCCTGTATAGTAACTCTTAAAATATTTAAATCCTTGTTAAATACTCGTGCAGCCTACCTCAATTTTAATTTATTATTCATCTATATATTTAATACGGTGTATATGGGCTTATCACAAACACATACTCCTTTCATCTCGTGAAATTTTTTTTTCTTAATCTTTTGAATACTCACGATTGCCGTCCCGACAGCATGCACATGACGTGCAGTGTGCGCTGTATACCTTACTGCCCTCTGCAGCCATTAAAAAAAATATACAATATATATATATTATATTAAATAGTATATATAATATGTAGGTGCATTGGTGTATAGAAAAAAGCATGCAAATGTGCAATGTCGTCGCGGTTGTAAACGTCTTTGGCTTAATGATAATTGTTCGTGTTCACGCACGCACGCGACCGCGTGTAAGTATAACATATAATATACGTTTATATGTGATATAGGTACACGTGCGTCGGGAGAACTTCAGAAGAGGAAAACCGTTTTCTTAAACTTTCACTCGATATATTATAGATACCTGCCTCGAAGTCTCCTCGGCGTTTGTTGTTTTCGTTTATTACGTTTACGCGTACATCCGATCCGATAAGATTGTGGATCTCTCTAGAATCCATACCTACGCCAGTGCGTATACCAAGCACTGAACATGGAGTCTCGCTGACGACTTCTTCCTGTATAAGAATATATATTGGATAAATTAGATATTTTTTATTTTTATTTTTAGACAATATTTACCACATCGATTGTGGGGACTAACTATAAATATAATAATATAATACTCATTATTCCTTTTTAAATTTGGTTTTTGTGCTTATCAAAAATCTCAGCATTTGAAAAAGCCAAATTACAACTACCAGCTCAAAATAAATATTATGCTTGTGTAACTGTAAGGCTTAGAACTATAGTTTAAAATAAGTAAAATTGGAACACCCAGTGCAGAAACTGTTCAAACCACGCACCTGACCAGAGCATTTATTTAAATTTATCTGGGTACCAAAATCGAAATCAATACCGATTTCTATACTTTCTTGTGCCCTATTGCTGGGGTCACCAACATCAACTGGTCGATCTTTAGAGGAATATTGGTCGATCGTATTAAAACTTAATTATACCAATATTGGTTGATCACGTCGTGATCTTAATCACACTCTTACATATTATATACAAAGTAAAGTATCTACCTAAATAGATACGCTAATGCGAAGAAAAAAGTACAATTTTGAAATTTCCAATAAAGGAATGATAAAATATGAATATTATTAGTATGCTGTATGTAATAACATACCTACATAATATACCCAAATAAATAGTGGTTGTTCACCAGATACTTGACATTTTAAAGTAACTCGCTCGTTAGAAAATGTTGGTAACTTGCCCTATTACGTTATACCTGCATGATTTCGGTTTTTATAAATTTTATTATTTTTTAACATAATCAGTTCACTAAAAAAAAAAATTATACAAGGACGGTACTTCGTAATGTATTAATTTAAAAACCAATTTTGTTCCTTTTTAAATGACGGTTTATACTGTAAAAGTATACACTAAAATCGGAATATCTTTTTCCCGTAATTTTAAGAACCAAATACGTAATCATAGTCCAACAAAAACTGGTTTTTAAGTACAAACTAAAATTGAAACAGAAGAAGTGTAAGGGTTCCAAGCTCTGAGAGTGAGTCTTTAAGTCATAGCTATGACTGCTAGCAGTCAAAGACACACCGTTATAATTGCTTCCTACCTATGTATAATTGCCATTTCGCGGTTTCGGTTTACAGTTTTACACTTTTTCGTATAGCCACTCGTTATTATTATTGTTATTGTTGTATAATGTGAAAATGACGGTTGCAAAAAAAAAAGCGTTTTATACGGAGCGCGGAACGTTTTTCCGCTTTTCTGCGCAACTCTTCTGAGGACTGTGTTTTTTTTTCGGTGTGCGGAGGCCGTAAAACTAGATAATAATATTTTCTCGTCGTTATATCCGATGACGATATAATATTATACGTGTTGATGGTGATAAATATACCTATATAAAATAGTGACTGCGCATAGTACCTATATATAATATTATATAATAACCAGCAATCGAACCGAATAAGAGTCGTCGCGGACGAACAATAGGCCATTGTTTTTATTCCCCCTCGTTGTTTTTTTTTCTCGTTTAACAGATCTTTTTAATCAACACCACCGTGTTCTTATTAATTAATATTTCGTACTCTGCGTGCTTTCCGAACCATACAGACCCACGGTAAATGTTTATATTATATATATATTATAAAGGCGCGTGTTGCGTGTATAATCGATTTAGGCGGTGGACCGCGGCGGCGGCGTTTCATTACTGCAGGTACTGATGCAGTTGCGCAACGGTCGGCAAACGTTTTTATTAGACTGCGCAACCGCACAATGATAGTAATACATTACGTGGGTAATGATGTATTATATTTGAATTTTTTGGCCGAGACACATTTGAGTATTGGACTGGTTCGAGCGGTCCTGTACATAAGCTCTTATGATTCTTAGCACCACAACGCGCATTTTTAAGAATAGGCACCGACTTAATTTATACAAAGTTGTATATAAATATTATGTTTTAGACTTCAGACGACGTTTCAACCACGTGTCTTGTTGTTTACTTGTCTTTGTCTTACAAATACATATTATACCACAACATATTATAACGAATTTGCGTTAATCAGAATTAATTATGTGTCGCTAGCTTTAATTTAACAGTGACCCATATTATCAAACTTACAGGTTAGAACGTTATCTGTGGATATTTATCGGTTATTTTACGATACATATTACATTTTTTAAGCGAGTGATGAGTATGTAAAATGATACAGTTTAATCAGTTTATAAATGCTTATAGCTCTGTAAAAAAAAAAAAACCATTTACAAACACTGTAGATAATGTTCTTATACATTTAAGTTTGATCAAAGTATGAAACTAAACCAAAATTAACATTAAAAATTGATTCTACTGAATGCAAATTAGCTATGTTGTATATGTTCGCGTAAATCCACCGAGACAACACATGTAGATATCGGGTATGAGATGTCCTTTTAAACGCCATAATTTCAAAAACCCAGATCACCCTATAATTTCTAAATTCTTATTCATTTATAATAATATATCTATTCAAATGTTCAATAAAGATATCATAATTTTTAAGTAATTACTGATAATACTGTCCTTGTGATGAGGTTAACTATAATAGTTAACTTAACCTAACAATCTCAAACTGAATGGTTTGCGAATAATTTATAATATTGTTATAATATATAGACTGCCGCAGCACATTTTAATGCTACAAAATTACGTAATAATTATTAAATATATATTATATTAGGCGTATAATAGTTAGATGAATTTAAAATAAATGGCAGCCATATTATATTGATGCAGAGAGTTGTAGCAGTGGTAGTGATTTCTTTGAAATATATTATACAATCATTCGTTATTGTATATATAGCTGCAGTATAATATGATGAAGGGTCACAAACATGTATAATATATGATATATATTATAAACCTATCTGCACGTCAATATTTTATTTTATTTTATTTAATAATTTAATATTATTTCCTGTACTCGTGACTCGTAACTTGGATAAAATACTATACTATCATTATTCATTGCAAACTTAATAAGAATATAGGCAACACGCGGCATAGTGCCGATTTTAAAGTGTTAGTGTGACCGCGACAAACGGTTTGTGGTAAGAATACTGTACAATCCGCACATAAACAAATATATTATACATTTTAGGTACATATTATAATATAATAATATAATATATTATATTCATGTGTATATTTGGAGCGCAAGAGTTATGTTTAGGTATAATTCGTATTCCTTATACTTTATTTATGATAATTTTATTTTCCGTACATAATTTAAAAATATTCTAGAAAATTACTTTATTATTGAATATTATTATATATTATATACAATCGACCAAATACTATTTAAACGTATTTCCGTTGTACGAAAGTAATATACAATAATAATTATAATAGTAATAATTAACCAAAGTAATAATATTTTCACTAAGCCAAAATATGTCCCTCAATCGCGTTTTGAACATATGCCTATCGCCAAAATTATAGTTTGTTCACTCCATTGATCGGAATGGAATGCTTACATTACAAGTAATTTGATAAATCATTTAAATTTTTTCTGTGTCGACTCAGCCAGGTTAAGTCACTGTTATGATTGTAAATTAACTCAATATAAATATGTAATTAGACTTTTGTATTTCCGTAAGATATACCTATTTATATTGTATATGCGATAACTGTTCTAAGCCCAGCTTTGGGTTTGGGGCGCATAAATTAATAAAATAAAAAAATAAAAATAAAAAAAACTATGAACATCAATGATCCTAGACACGATGATGATAACAATATTATTGTCGTCATCAAACGTTATCCGATGGATGAAGAAGAAAAAAATACAACACATGCGACATGGGTATATTATAGGCGTAGATGTACTGCAGTGATAGTTTTTATAGATAAACGTATATTGTGTCGGAATAAGAAACACTGTTGGCAAACTATAATATAGTGATGAGGAAAGAAAAATTGAATAATAAGAAGAAAGAAGAAGAATAATTAATGAGTCTTGGTGTTCTGTCGTCGGCGGCCCGAGTCTAGGTAACGCGTTTTGGGATTGCCATATTGACGTCGGCGGCGTAATCGTTGGCGTACTGGTGTCCAAGCAGACAGTGGTCGCACTGTTTCGGTTCCCGTCCACGTTGCTACTATTGCCTCTCCGTCGGCCATACAGCGACCCAGGCTGGACGACAAGCAGTTCCGCGAACAGCGTGGTAGGTGGTTAATAGTGCTGGAACGACACTTAACAGCGCTTTTTATTGCTGCTGCCAGCCGTGATGCGGTGGCTGCTGCAGTTGCTGATACTCGAACAGTTGCGGTTACTGTTTGCGGAGCCAGATTAGCATCCGGGGCGAGGCGGCCGCCAAGATCACTGAAACGGTCACGCTGATGGTTGACGCATTAAATTTATCGTCGTCGCTGGCCCCGATCTGCTTGCGGTACTGCGGTGGCGTTGGCACTGGTCACTCGTCGACGGCGGTCTCACCTTGCATCAAGGTACTCATCGTACTGACACTGCGAACCCTACGAAATAGTTACAGTTACCTATGTTCATGGATGGGACATATATAATATTATGCTGTTTTAAGTCTGTTTATGTTTTTGCAAATATGTTTATGTGTGTTAGTCGTCATCGCCGAATAATGTTGACGCACAACCATATTATATTTCTTATTATTCAACTCGTTAAAAATCATTATTTTTTATGATAATTACTATATAAGTAGGTAGGTAGGTAATTAATATATTTACCATATTTTCAGAGTTGTATAAAACAGGAAAACTAAACTGTTGAGCGAATCCCCTGCATAGGTGTATATACATTTAGAATCAGATGTTCTATTCTTTTCAATACATTATTTCATATTTCATCTTCGTTTCGATAAAATATTTATATTTATTAATTACTATCTCGTGTTTTGCAACTGCGTGTACAGGAAAAAAAATCCAATTAAATTTTATTATTCTATAAATATATATAAAACAAAAAAACGTGTGTTATTAATTATTATTATTTTAAAGACTGAAGAAAAACAGTTATTAGAAAATATGTACGAACCTATAAACACTGTGTAATGTGTGATAACCGTGTGATAAGCAACAAACGGAGATTTTTCATCGTGGTAGCAGTATATATGGGTACCTATACACACTATATATTATATTATATACATATTATATTATATATAGTTGTGTAAGACTTTCTCGCGCGGAGTAACGATGCATGTTCGAATCTGATATAGTACAAGTCAAAATGACGCGAACGATTTATCCGGTCGGTTTATTGTATTATTTATGTGTTTTTTTGTATATTATTATTATATTAATGTATTTTCTCCACGAGGGAATAACATACGTATAGGTATAATGAAAATACGGAAATGGTTATGAAACAATGACGTTATAGTTATCTCTGCTGTTGTACAAAATATAATATTACGGGTAATAGTCACATTTAAAGATTCTTATGATGAACACTGATATACCTAACACTGATATACCTCATCTAAATCCGAATTACCTCGTCTTAAAGTAATTTTGAATCGAAAACGCTACATCGTCGTCATTGTTCTATATAATACTGCAGTTATATTAGCTAGTTATAAGTATAATTGCCCATCTTTGGGCCATGGTTATGGGTGTTGGGGGAGGATGAGGGTTGTAATATTATTATAAAGTAATATCGTTAGAAAATAATTAAAAACGTATGTTTATTGTGTTGAAATAGTAATAAATAATATATTTTATTTAATTGCCATGGTGGCAGGGTTACTGCATCGTCACCTCCTCTCTATTACAGACCTGGCTACAAGATACGTCAGCATAATATCTCGAAAGTCGAAACTCTTGCAATCTTCGATCGTGAAAAGCTATTAATCATTGTAAAAAACAATAATATTTCAATTACGCTCGCTCTAGTCTTTGGTGACTGCAGCGTTTTTCGGGACGAACCTATTTTAGACCAATGGTATACATATTGTATAATGTATATATACTTACAATATACTCGTCGACAAATAAATAGTTCCCCATTTGATTATACGTGAAGTATAAACATATAAGTATATGCACTTTTGTTCGATTTTAATTCTCGGAATGGAAACTATATTATATTCACGCTTTCTATGATTTATAATCTTGCGTAGTATCGATTTATTATTGTTTTTTTTTTTAATTCACCACGATCAATTATTATTATTGCTGAAGGTCGCGTTTTAGAAATTCTATATAATGTTTAACCAACTGGAATTTGGCAACCGGTGTTATTATAGTATCTATACTGTATAGTATATATGTAGGATGTATATTATTATTATTGTAACTATTGTGCATGGGTGTGTATTTAATCTCTATCAGTCACACGCGGGATTGGCGGTCACGTATCGTAGACTTCGGGTAATCATTATTTTGTTCCCGGAGAAAACGAGTTGGGCAAATTTATAAACCGCACACATAGGACGTGGGTATATGATATTCGTAATAGTTGCAGTACAACAAGTGTTAGTTGAAATAGCTAACAATTAATTTTTTTTTAAAACACACTAAAAATTCAAGGAACAAGACAAGATCCGCAGCTTTGAGTTGTTTTAATAATTATATATTATATACCTATGTATATTATTTACATTATTATCATATTCATTAAAAATTAATCATAAAACTGTCATAATTATGAAATCGGCTTTTTTTTTAGTTGTAAAATTAATAAAACAAAAATCCGTTCTTATAAATTTATAATTTATAATGAATAATAACATATAGATACAACTATATAAGTAAGATATTTTTAAGTAGGTTCTATGTTCGATCGTTTTTTTGATATAATTGCCGATAAGTCACGGATAAGTCAGTTGTATTCCGGACACGAGCAAAACTTGTTTTCGTTGCCATATTTTATCAGAATCTTCAAAACAGCATCTTGCGCTGTATAGCTGGTATATTTACCACGTAACAATTACAATGCCGATACCATGATAAGTTAAATTTCTACACTCGGACAATATTAACTATATAGTTACATGTTTGACAAGTTTATCATGCAGTCCATATAGTTACGATGCAATATAACAAGTAATTACGGTTAAGACTTAAGTAGTGTTAGGGCACTTTTAGACAATCGTATACTATATTATTATTTAGTGTGCTTTTTAGACAGAATTTGTTAGTTATTTCATTTGTAAAATTCCAAGTTAAGTATTCTTAGTCTTAATAACTGCAAAGTAATTTACCATTTATTACTATAGTGATGGAAACAAATTGTATGTACAGATTAGGTATTTTATTATTTTTGTTATTGGTATTTACTATTTAGTGTTTTTGATTTCATATTCTGATGCTAAATTGATATGCACAACTACTCATAAACTCTTTAGTTATCCATACTAAGCTATTTATTTCAAGTTAAGATAAGAGTAGGAAATTCCTCGAAAAACCCTTCTCCACTCTTTTAAACAATAAAACATTCAATATTATATCGTTATCTACACCTTAAAAATATTCAAAGAAATATTTTGCCTAAGAGTACCGCTATACATGTAACGTGTTAATTGATAATGAAATAAAAAAGCGTGTTATTATAAGTCTTAACTTATACACATACATATATGATAATGTATAAGTATATAACTACTTTTAAGTATTATGCTCCGGTAGCTATAAAAACATTTCTTTTTCTTATAAAAACCGACTGGATAAACGAGTGCTAAAAAAAATCGTGTTATTGTGTATTCATATATGCAAACCATTTCAAACTTTTCAACCGATATATACCTATAATAGGTATATTTTATATGTTCGTTTTACTACAGTAGATATTATAATATAATAATAATACACGTTAATATAATAATAATCTAAATGTCCAACTTTCACGCAATCGCACATATATTATATCGAAATAGTGCTCTTTAGTCTATATTATATTATGTGCTCTATATACATAATATAATAATAATATATAATATGGTATTATAATCATCCCGCAGACGTGTTTAAACTCTTAAGTGAATAATCACCGCGTGTATATAGAGAAGGACGCGCGTAAAGTATTATAATAATGTGTGGCGAGCATTATTATACTAAATGTACAAGCTAGCTGCGGGTCTCTCTCTGCTCTCTCCAGAGCTATAATATATTATAAGTATTATTCCTGTATAAATGCATAAAAATATATACGCCTAAGTCCGGGATACCTGCGACGCGTACACTTATTATGTCTTAACGATCCTCCCGCGCGCGGTATATTATATATAATATATAAGAAATATAATAATAATATGACAAACCGTAGGTAGTAATATTATTATTATCGTTCATTAACGACGTGACCGTATGTATATTATAATAATAAGCGCTATATCGTTAATCGTACAATGATTTATATATAAATATATATATATATATATGTATATATTATATGTATTAAACTATCGCGCGATGATATTGTACATTGTAATATATTATTATACTATACGACATGCGCTATATAGGCTGTGCAGTATATGTGTTGGTTGATGATGACTGACTATAGCTTAGGCACACGTGTATACCTATATAGAATATATACGTTTATGATATAATGACAACGGCGTCTGTCCAGTACGTGCACGGAGAACTTTTGTGTCGTAATGATCTCTTTGATAAATCGTCCGAAAACTCGATCGAACTTTCACTCTCGTGAAATGAAACCGACGAAAAAAGTCGCACGCCATACTTACTGCAATAATGACCGTCTTGCCAGGCCGTCGCACACATCGATCTTATACAGTATCTGTCTTTAATATTATATATATTAATCCGCCCAGCACTTAGGCACTTACCTATATGTGTATGTATATTATATTCTTACGTTTAGTCGAAAAGTCAGATGTCGGTATATATAAAACAGTAATTTACGCACGACAGTACATGGTTATTATTTTATTATTTTAATTACTGGTTATTTTCGTGTAAAACGCTCTGACTTATAATAATATAATATTAATATATTTATTATTATAGTATTTAAATATTAATTTGGCTTAAAAACTTCAAACTAGATATGCTATAAAATATAAATAGTTCATAACACTATGTATGCCGAATGTCTCACCATACGTTTTTAAAATATTGTTTTGGAATATAATTACTGTATTGAAGAGCATAATCTGGCTTGCTAAATTAAGACTTTTGTTTTCGTATTTCTTACAAATCTGAGATAGCCATTTTAATACATTTTATACGAGACTATAATATTTTTGTAACCATTTTGAAAGTTGAACAAAACACTTTTTTTCATTATTTAAAATAGCCTTTGGCAGTAGTGAGCATCGTGATTTACATTGGTAAAGGATAAGCTGCATTGTAATATGACATAGGGAAAAAGAGATAATAATATTATAATCGAATTCATGCTTTTAATATTACAGTTTGTAGTGTACATTTGAGTCGACGACGAATTTGATGGTGGCGGAGATGGAGTCGGCTGGGTTTTGACTTAACGATTCGCCTAGAGATTGAGGAAGATTTGAATCATTTATTCCCTTGAACTAAGTTCTTTAGTAATCTTCATTGAGTATATTATAATTTACAATGTAAGATATTATGTCATATCACTATTAAAAATGTAGACAGATATAATGACATTGGTATAGAGTTGCGTTTTAACAACGGTGGGTAGATGCAGTACGAGGATATACTTGCGGTGGTGATACACCCTGTAAATGTTATATTATATTCGGTACATCACTACATATACATCACTTTTATATACGGTCTTGACCTTGCTCGGTTTTGTCAATCGTGTGTACATAATACACAGTACGTTTACGCACGCTGCACAGCGATGACTGATGTAGTGTATAGGTACTCTGATATTAAATATACCCTACCCACTTCACACTCACCCGTTCCTGAAGTGAGAACCACTGAACCCGGACACGGACCCGAAATTGTACTTAGACGATAAAAGAGAATAACAATAACTATATATACGCGTTTTCACGTCGCGCCGCAGTCGTCTATATAAAAGTGGTTTTATTTTTTGTCTCATATATTATATCATCAGGTAGGTGTAGGTATATACCGGTTGTATGGTACCTGTAGGTACTTTTAATGTCTTTAGGCTGTCTTCTGGATGATTGACATTGGTTTTGTGTCATCATAACACGCAGTATTATAATAATATGCGGCTATTCTATATAACTCCTTCGTTTTGTATTATAAAACCTTGGCGATAAAGGTGCCTATATTTATGTATACCTGGTTTGTCGCATGAGTGGATATTATTTTTTTGGAAGATATTGATGTGCATCTATAAAATAATAATTATCGTATATACAGTTACCATAATAATGATAGTTAAGCATTACCTGCAAAAAAAAAAATACTCTGTTGTTTATATTATTATAAATTATGATTGTTTCACTTTATAATAGTTAGTTTCCCTGTACATATGACATCTGTAGTTTTTTATGATGTTATTTTACTTTATCAAGGATTTAGAGTAACATTTTGTTTCCATTAAAAATAAAATATTTACAATATCATAATCCTACTTTTTACCAACCATTTGATAAATAATTAGTTACTTTTTTAACGATTTCATTATTACAACTATGCACGCTATACCTATTATTTAGTTTGTTACTAGGGGGCTCTTACCTTGTTATCTTTGATCACCAAACTCCTTGCATTATTTTTTTTTTTTTTTTTGCAAGCTGAGAGTTTATACTGCACTAATATAATAATTTGACTGAAAAATAATACAAACATTATTAATTATTAACAACTCTCTATTAAATATTAATATTAATAAAATAATATAAATAATAATATTACGATTTTAGATGGATTTATAATATTATCGAAAATGCTTACGTATTAAAACAATATACATGAATGCGTCACATACGCGTTTCGCATTTTTTGACTAAAATATTAAATCGATATTTAGTACCAAATATACAGCAGTACAACACCTTAACTAACCTAAACTAACCTTGAGTACCTTTAGCACAAAGCTCAACTATAGCTTGCTGTATAATATACGATATTTGTGAACCAATGAATACGACGATGGACACGAACGAATTCTGTGCATATATGCAAATATACGGACGATAAAATCGAATACCTCCTTGCTAACTGCCTTCTGTTTTCCGAGAAGCAGTTCAATCGTTTGTATGGTCGCCAGTTGCTGCAGCGTCGGCTAGTAATAATGTGTATATACCAGTGTACGAATACCCAGTACCACCATACGTTATTAAATCATCGTATGGACATCGTAATGGTTACAACCATATTACAATGTGTAATTCTAAGGTTAATCAAACAGCTATTGCCGATAGATACCTGCGACGTCTTGTAAACACGCGTATTGGCCGCCCACGTTTATATAATATTGTATAGTAGGTACCTACATGCAACCTATATGCATACGACTATACCGTATTAGGTAGAGATATCGGATGTTGGTAATCTCCGCAAGACCGAACCGGATAGTTACCTATATAATATTATGAATATTATCATTATCATCAATACGATGTCTGCGGCCCACCTGCTCGTTTCCTATTTAATATATTTATTTATTTACTATAATTTTTTTTTTTGTCAATATGATTTATTGTCTTCGAAGAAAATATATTATAATATTATATTGTTATTACTGCGATAATAATTCAGCCACAAGTGTTTGAACGAGTACTAGCTGTATAATATACTTATACACTTTGAGATCATTTCGTTTCGCCATTACTGCAGTCACAGAGCTATGATATATGTATTTTACGTATATAAGTACTTATTAATCATTGCGTTTTCGTAATTACTATTTGTAATTTATAATACGTCTTATTTTAACATATGAGAATAACGTTCATAATCAATTACCTGTTGTAAACCTGGTATTATAATATAAATAATATTTTTATATACTATTTAGGTATATTAGTATGCAGAGTGCCCGTGTATAAATTATTGGCACTTGGCACTGAACTTCCGCTTGAAATTAAATTGAGCTTAGTAATTAGTCTAATGATTGATAAAGGTATAACTAAATATTATAATTTGAACACTTTACGCTTATATTCATGCTTATAGATTTTTATCAATTTTCGTTCACATTAAGTTATTATAGTATTATGTTAAATCGTTATATCATCTGATATCAGTAATATCTATTATAACTAATTTAAATAATTTAACACTTAAATAGTTTAATGTGTATGAAATATAATTGAGCTGTTGAATCGTATTTTGAAACGTTAACATTTAATTATTTATGTAAATTTATTTTTTCACCCTCCAATTATAATTAATCAATTTCGTGTTTAACATAAAACTGTATGTTAAAGCCTAGTTTTAAAAAAACGCTAATGAGCTTTTAAGTCATAGTTTGGCCAATATTTATTCCCATCATTATCCTGTTGATAATATTTACAAAAATAATTTCAGACCTGAGTTTTTCACATATATCTACCTGTACCGGGAAATCTCATTATAAAACAATAGTTTGTTCTCGGGTTTACATAATTATTTTACACAAAATATTTTGAGACTATAATGTTCATATAATTGTTTATTAAGTTTATGTTTTTATTACTAAACAATATAATATAATGTGAGGACTTAACAGTTAACATTTTGTTGCGGACGAGTTTTAGGTATACCGTATTAATTATTTATACACCATGGCTTATTGCCTAAACTTGTTCAATTGTAGTCTGTAATGTATCCAATTTTGCGGCAATAGTTTATTAATAAATACAATTATTCAAAAAGATCATGTTTACAAATTTGAAATTGACTTGTTATTAATATTTTATGAATTACATACTTGTTGAGTACATAGTATATGGTATTTAGTCTATAGAAAATACATTGAAAGGTACACAGAAAATTATAATACCCACATGACATTAGTTTTTTTTAACTATCTAGACCTCAAAGGACGTCTGCGTTGATATACATAATATATGTCATTATAAGTACACCAAATTAAGTCATTCGATTATAATTATTTATTTAATTAATTGTATCAACATAATTCTTAATGTTGTAACAATGTTAAAATTACAATAACAATATTATATACTTATTGAGTATTGACCATGGCCCGTGGTCATTATGTATACTAAAAATGTAAGCCAGGTAATATAATATATAATATATTGGATAATAAAAGAGAACAATTTGCTTATAAGCTGTCTGGTCAGTCTTAGTCCCGTTTCATAGCCACGCTCTTGATGCAGACGCTGTTTTTACATATAGGTTTGAATATTTTACGACGATTTTGAAATGGAGAGCTTCTTCGGTTTTATTTAGACTATAGTTTGTGAATCGATAATTGAGATGTTGATGGTTGTATGGGGGTAATCGTGTATTTTGTCGTTGATTTAAAAATCATTGTTTCGGCAGAAGCGAACAGCCAAACAGGTGTCTGTCGGTCCGGTAATATCGCGATATGATAAAATATATCATAACACGTTTGGTGGAAAAGTGCAGCGTATATCGCCCCCGCGAAGACGGTCTGGCCACGGTTAAATCACGGTCTTGCGTATACCGGGTGGCGTGTAAGGTTCGTACCATCGTTACCGTGGATCCGGTCCAGCATCGGCGGTGTAGGTGCGCGGAGGGACCGGCGCGGCGGTCGCGCGAGGGGGCGCCGCCCCACACCGGCGCGAGCTGTGTGGACGGTCTTCAGTCTAGCGTGCGGTGCGACGCCGGTCTGACGTTCACTGTGTAGAATATATATATGTTATTATTTTATACGTTATACGGTTACTGTGATAGTGCATATAATATAATATATATATATAAAAAAATCTTTACCATCCGAACGGGGATCGATCGAGTGCTTTGACGAGATCTACCGACGCGTCTTTTTGCTCTATCGTCCGAGGTCCGCCCAGCAGACGCGTTCGCGTCGAAAACCAGTTTCACGTGTACCTACGTACATTTCGTTTTCGAACCGCGAGTTCGGGGATCGCATTCCGACGTCGCCGCCGAAGGATTTATGAAGCTGGCCGTCCACCACCCACACCTGCACGTTTTCGACCAGGGTGAGTTCTTGTGATATTTATCTCGTAGATCATCTAAAGACCGTTCTGACCGTGCCGAGCATTTGTTGAAATACTTTGTAGGTAGCATAGTAATATTTTGTTATACTATATGGGTAGACATGGAATGAATCGTTGTCGAACACCGCTAGTGAGATAAAAAATTATACATTTTATGTTCTGTCTTGTCTCTGACGTTTGATTATTTTCATCGTTTAGTCGACACCTTCGTCATTCTCGTGACGTTTGTGCGCAATAGCGCCTTATGGTTCATTCTATACCGGAATACCGCGATACTATAGTATATCGATAAACGTGTTCTATATACCTTCCTTAGGTGTGCTGCGTATACGACTCTGTTCCCGCGATTTTGTCGTCGAAAACAATCACAACACGAATCTGTATTTGAACACGAATCTAAAACAGGCGTTTTCATGCTTATCGCGTCATGACATTCGTTGTTACAAGACTTGCGTGAAGCTGCATGCAATATCAAAATATTATATGTACACGTGTTTTCATTTTTTATCTTATAATTTGGAAAAAATTGGAATAACCTTACCTACTGTACCCATAAGAGCCAATCGAAAATTGTCATTTGCCTATTACTGCAGTGCGATGCTTGGGACTAGTAAGTTCACGTATTTACTTATCAGTCTCGTCGAGTCATAGGTATTAACTATTTAATATGTTGGCTGGTTCCACTTCAACACAGTACCTATATTATATTAAATTTTGTGTTTGTCGTTTTTACATAGTTCGATGTTTTTGGTTTTTTTTTTTTAGGTTTTTTAGTGCATATTCTATTGGTACACATATTTTTAAGCTATAATGTCTTCAAAATTGTTACCTTGAAAAATATATAATAGTTTAGTTGGATCATTTAAAAAATATATGTTTTTAATCATCGATGCTACCACTACGGTATTGTCTCAACGGGATTTTTATGAATTTCAATATTTTATTACCTAGTCTTTTTTATATGCGAGTAAAACGAAAATTTTTAAAATCAACTTATATCATTATATATTGATAAACACGTGCATAATATCTATCAATTTTTAATGCGTGAACTTAGGAACAAGATCAAGTGATAATAATATGAGTTTTAAGAAAGCGCGGTACATAGGTACGAACAATTATAGAGTTAGTGAACAAATTTCAAGTAAAATTGGTATTTTTTAATTTTAATTTTAAGAACCTAATAATATTTAAAATACTAAATTGGATTATAAATTAGTATTAGTATTTATTTATTTATTTATTTATGAACGGCCTTGGAGTCCAATAGTACAATACAATTAATAGTAACAAATACATTTGAATAATATAACATAATCATTAACGTAAACAAACAATAGAATGGATCAAAATAAACAAATGGCAATTATAAAAAAATAAATTATTAATATAATATAATATTATTTGATTTCTATTAGTTTCATTAAATTTTGATTTCTTAAATTAACAAAAAGTTAAAAGGATAATAATAAGTCATATATACATTTAATTTAATGTCTAATAGTACCTATAGGTGTCAAGTAAATAATTAATAAATATCAAAAATAAACTGTTAAATAAAATTAATTTACTTATTAAATGTACTTTGGTTTGCCATCTATAGGTTATATAGGTATACATACTATATAATATTTATTTTTTCAGTCTAAGTATCTAACAATTAAATACTGTTTGTTAAGTGGAAAAAAAAATAAAATATTTACTCTAATTTCTGATTGGTAAAAAAACTTTTAGGTAAATAGTGCTAAATGCTTGATAAATACCCATTATATTTTCCATAATATAATATATTATCGATTAACCCACTGCGCATCACTATAGCTAATCCACTATATTGAGGTAATTGACTTTCAGGCCGCAATAATAGCAAAACAACGGTTTTTGGCGTCTGAATTCTAAACTTTAAATTAATATACATTTACTAACTGCGAATTTCCTAATTGATTCGCTTTTGGCCATTATAATATACACGCGCGTAATAACCTCGAATTTATTATTTCAGTTGATTTTCTATTATTAACATTGGACAGACGCGCCTACTATACACGTTTTTCACAATTTTTGGTGACCGCGACAGTTTTTGTTCAAACGGTTTATCACTTGTTGTCGAGACATTCGTTAGGTTATATTATAATATGTACGACCGCATAATTTACATTTAATTAAACTGCTGGCCCGGTTTGTGGCGGAGGGGTTGTAAACGGCCGATAGAATCCCGTCGCGACGACGACCATTAAAAAGAACCGAGGAGCATATTATTATATAGTATTATTGTTAAAAAAGTCATTGGTTCTCAACATTTAAATAGTCGCGTACTCGCGTTGCGTTGAAGTAGTAGCAAACGATAACAATAATATTATAATAAATTTAATAACTTCGCCGTTTCAATGCGTTATCAGTATATAATATTATATCTAGTACAACCATGATTAATGACCGTAGGCACTTGAAACGAGTAGAGTCTACTGTATATTATATTATGTACCTATTGTATATTTTGCGCATTAGTTGATATTTAAAATTGTGTGGAATAAAATATTTAATATATATAGTATTAATATATAAGCGCAAGTAGAACAATTTAAGATACAGCCAATATAATATATTTTGTAATTTGAGACGGTCTGGTTTTAGTGAATTTCGAAAAATAGTTTTTTGAAACTACTGCTGCTTTTATACAATACTACAGCTAGTGCAATCGCCAATCAACTATGAAGTGTCCTCGGAGCTCTGAAGGCAAATATTTAACCAAATAATTATATAGTAAAACCGTCTAATAACAATAATGTGTACGTGCCAACGCAAGGCATAATCCGTTTTTGATACGATTATTAACTTTAATAGGTTTTGTCATTGAGTATAATATAATATTTTAAATTTTAAACGCTTTCCATATTTCATATTTTTCTAAAGAAATTTAGAAATGGCATTTTTTTAAGTACTTAGGCGAATGTAACTGGTTAAAGGTAAAACAAAGTTTATAATTCAATTAATTATTTTGATCCCTGTATGTAATATTTCCTTATAAGTTTTTTACAATAATATTCTACGACAATGCTAATATTATCAATATAATAATATATTGCTATGTAGTTAAGTTTATATATATATATATATATCTGAATATTAATTACTCATCTATTGTATACATATTATATATATATATATATATATATATATATATATATATTAGTATATTACTCTATTTCAAGTTGCAACGTGTTTATTTAATAAATGTACCTATTTATCAAATTATTTTATTACCAAAATCACTTGATTCCTATAATATGCTGCATTGTATTTAATTTAAATATTATTATTATTTATTAAGAGTATATTATTATACTTACGTATTTTATACATCGTGACTGTACCTAGGTACTATTAAGTTCATAATACAATACGTGTTCAAAATTTCAATAAAATTAAATATACTTTCATATTGTAGGCATACAATATAACATATGCATTATATGTACTTACAAATCATCTTTTGATTTAAGACCAGCTATTTTTTGGTAAATATTGATCCATTTTTTCATGAATTATGATATAAAACTGGTACCATGGTATAATTCTCACGTTGGGTGGGGGTGAGAATATCATATCTCCTACCGTCTTTAGCTTAATTATTATGAATTAATTTTCATTTGAAATTTGATGTTTCTTTGTTTATAAGAATCTATTATTTAATCAGAGTTAGGTATAAATGATCGTTTAGCCATTTTGTAATACAGACAATATTTTTAAGATTTGTCTTGAACAGTTATGTAGGAATTTAAAAAATTATATTAGCTCTGGTACTATATAGACAATTTAAGCTATTACCTATATTTGTAACGTAAATAATCAAATTTTAAGTATGATTATAATAATATACAGAGATGGACCGTTTGATTCAGAAATTTGCGCAACTTAATACATAGATATATAATATTATATTTTCCAGTAAAGTTCATGATATTTGTTTTCTCATTCCTATTGCAATAGGAATGGGATGGGGTCAACGTGTGGTCAATATTATATGTTTGATTTATTATTAGATGCCTAACGGGGAGAAAGTCTTGATATATCCTATGTATCTTAATCAAAATTTGTCTTTATATAAAATAATATACAGTATTATTCACTTAACGCATGAACTCGTCGAGGTATTGAAGTTATTTTTTCTCTCGATACACTGTATACAGATCTGTGTGCAGAAGTGGCGATATAGGTACAAAATACGTATTTATAGTGAAACGCTGCGTGCGACTGCTGCAGGACGCTTGGCTTTAAACTTTAAAGGTAAAACACCTCCCCAACCAGTTTTCCTAAAATGTCTTCGGGGAATCGTTCCGTAGTCGAAACGACATTCTTCAGTTTCATAATTTTGTATAAAATTTTTTCGTTCAAAACCGAAAATGGTTATGATGACGTGTGAAAGCGGAACCGACGGCGATGACTATATTAATATTATTATACATACATATATCTACGATCTATCTATTGGCTATTACCTATTTGCGCTTTACGTGTTGTATTGACATAAAAATATTAGTATATTTTATTGAATTTCATTCATAGGTAGGTACATATGAACCTATAGATTTGAATTTTTCGTTTAACTGAGCCATCGTATATTGTGTTTGGCCGTTTGGGGCACTTTGGGCCAATAATATAGGTACACTATAATATCTGACACAAAGCTATAGGGATACAAATTGGCAATCGGAATTTAATTAGCCAGACACGCGAAAAATCGATAAAATATTTTATTTTCCCTCTTACGTAAATGATAATAAATACTTGCTAGTTGCTACTAACAATTCTGTTATGAAAAAATTCCAAACTAGCATTTTATCGGCACGAAGGTTGCGTATTTTTATTTTTCTTCAAATCATAATTATCGTGTTTATATTATAATATAGGTATTATATGCGTTTTATGTTTATGCGTAAATCTAGCATTCGTCACTATCGCACGATATCGTAAAACACAACCTATAGCAACTACCACAGTTATTAGCTAGTATTTTCCACTACCTACCTATAGGTTGTTATTATTATTGTGCTGCAGAAAATAAACCCAGAGAAATATTTTATTTTATTCTAGACAATCGTGCTGGGCAGTCAACACTCGAAATTAATGAATAATTTAAAAAAATATGTATTATACATTATGCGTTCTTGATATTTGGCGAAATAAAATAATCAACGGCGCATGTCATTTTTACGGCGCGGAATAATATATTTTTTATATATCATTTGATATAGTACAATGTAATAGTATAATAAAAAATAATATACCGGATGTGATATCGGCGGCTGGCACGCTGTTGACCGTTGGTAATAATACCCATCGACGTATAATGTACGGAATCGAGATATAAATCTACGTGGTGGAGACGCCCATCGCATCGGGGGAACCCGCGCCGCAAAGGGGAGGTATTAATATATTATAGTTATATACCTATAAGTACGTGTATACAGGTTAAATCGGTATTTAATAACCGGGTACGCGACAAAAGCTCTTCGTAATGCACCGTGCCCACGAAACAATACAATCGTACAAAACTATATGCATTTAAATTTTAATATATAATATTTAGGTGCGTATACACGCCCGATTGTGGAGAATGGTTGTGGAAATGATTGTTGGTAGTGCTGTGGGGTGACACGTAGGTACACACGTCGTCACGAATGACGTGAAATCCCTTCCAAGCTTATCCAATCTAAACAGAATTAATTGTAAGTTTATTAAAAACTCTTAATCACATATATATAGGTAGTTCCAATGAACATATTAATTTTACAATTTCAATAACATTTGCTTACTAATATTATTCAAGTACTATTACTTACAATTTATCTGCCACAGTATAAATAGGATTAACTAAATAAATTAGATTTAACTAACACGTCTAGTCGTCGGTGGGTATAATCTTGTGCATATATGTATACGTACAAACCTGAACTGCAGATGGTGTTTGTATGATATTTTTTAGTCCTCTTCTCTGTTTTTCCTCCCCTTTCACACAGACAACTTATAACTCTAATAAATTAGTAGTCAAGTTGATATTTATACTTAGAATTATATATTATATACTTTATACTATATTTTATTACCAAATAATATGTCATATAATTGTGTAGATACGAGATACCTAATAGTATACAGGTATGTACGAGATTCAATACATGGTCATTTGATTGAATATAATATCCATATGTTAGGCATATAATATAAAGCGTCTTAATTAAATAATTATAATTACCTAATTTAAGTTTTTATTTTCATTAGTCATTACCTACACTTTAATATTACATATTAAGTAAATCTTCTTTTTAGAGTTAATTTTTATTTATGACTTGTATTCATTATTCAATTACTAGTGATACATAATAATGTATATAACATATTATAGTATGTAAGTTCTTCTAGTTTGAAATCAGTCTGATAAATATACGTACTTGCCTATGGCTACATGTGTTCATAAAATATACTCACACTGTCTGCGCATCTCTGCATCACCAGTCACAACGCACCCTTTCAAAAATCAACACATAAATTAGGTATGTATAATCCGGTGGCCGATTTACGATATCACGAATAATGCAACGTTGTCTGCACATGCATATAATAGAAGGATTTTTTTGACAAGTAGCACTGCTTATAGCAACCCCAGTCGGTTGTAGTGAAAATAAAAACGTGTTGCCATTCAAAATAATAAAAACTTAGAAATTATTACGATAACAATTTGTCAAAAATGTTGTTACTAGTCTTGGAATTATAGCAAATAAAAAAAATTTTAATTTATGTGAAAATAAATATTTTTAAAAAAGTTAAAATTTTTTTTAATAATGAGTGTAGACACGTCTCTAATGTATCACCTTGTACATTAACACCGTTACACGCCACCAATAGCAGCAGCATCTATGACACGCCGAAATTTAATATCGAGCCAATAATATTTATCATATAATATCGCGGCTGACCTGACAATATCATTGCCGCCCGACATTACGGTTTTTACTTTTTTCTCTGTCAGAAAACTGCCTTGCGATGACCGTATATAGTAGTAAGTGTTACCTATATATAATATTTATTTTCGTGGTCAACTGTGGCGGGCGGCGTGACAGTGGCATATATGTACCTATATATACACGTGACAAATTATTAGAACTATATAATATTATACTTATATACATAAATACTGCAAATTATATATTACGACGGCCGAGTAATTCTCATTAGGTACTTATATATTATACTTGCACCGACGTATATTTTATGGCAGTGATCAAACCGAATTCGTTTTCGAAGTCGATATCGATTCGTGATTATTCATACCTAAAACCAATTCGTTTTTTGGACCGTCGATGTATATAGGTATGATATAGGTATATTATATATTTTTATAATATCGTGTTTCAATCGTACAGGCTGGCAGGTACCTATATAGGTACTCGTATAAAAACACGAAAGTATATAATATAAACCCGTTGGATTTATAGATCGGAAAGCGGTGGCCTTTATCACGATGGTCGTCGTGGAGACGCGCATTTCATTCGAAGCGGTTTCCTCGTCGTCGTGTATGTTATATACGAGATGATTTGATGGATAAAATCGTATCGCCCGAGGTGCCATGTAAATGTTATATATATAGTAGTTACCTGCGGGTATACGCCGCGCTCGTATATTCCGTTATGTTATAACTTATGGCCTACAGGGTATTTGCACGCGCGATTCGCGTCTTTCGTCGTTATTATATTATACACTGACGATGACTGTCGTCGCGCCGATCTTCTTGCTATATATAAAAGCGCACAAACGAAGACGCTTCCTTTGTATAAAACGCACGCACGTTGACTAGGCATAGGATATTATTGTACGGTCGATTCCATCTAGTCTTTGGACGGGTTGCATGCACGTTGTATTATAGGTATAGGTATGTGGATTCGCCGCCATGCGAGTAATCCTGCAGTGGGAACACAATAAGTATATTATAGTATACCTATATAGTAAGTATAAAGTGGACAACAATTCACATTATACACGCTCACCGTATCTATAGGAGCACATTGAGTGAAAATTAAAGTGATCTTAAAATAATTTAATTATTAAGTAAATACGTGTCATGCTTCAGGGCCGGGGATTAACCATCATTAGAAATTAAAGTCACATTATTGCCTAGGGCCTACCTATATGACAAAACATATTCTGAATGATCTAACTGTGAATGCAAGTATACAGAAAGAGTAAACATTTTATTTTTTTCCACTTTTAACTGTTCAAATTTTAAATTTGTTACCTAATTAACGATTTAAACAATTTGAGTCACTAAGTGTCTAAGTCTTTATAGAGTCTCGAATGGCTTAATCCGACTGCAACATGAGTGCTTTGTTTCAATGCATAAACTTGCGAAAAATTAGATCGTTAATTCGAAAACTGGTGATGTCAGGTTTTAAATAAGGACCACCGACACTTGTTCGCATCGAGCTTATTTAATATATTATGCGTGCGCCTATGCAGCGTACGTTCATATGTTATAAATTATAATCGTTTAGTCGTTTTAAGTATGCTCGCTTGCAACCATTATTGTACTTAAATAATTATGCATTTTTGTAATACAATTTTTTAGAATATCATAAAATACTGATGTATTGAAATCGAAAATCTTAGTATAGTTTTTGAACAATTCTATAATCTGATAGTTGGTAGGTATATGGTACCACCGCGTACCTATAGACAATTGGCATTTAACACTGTTGCTCTTCCCGGTAAAATAATACAATGTATAGACGTAATCGTGAAAATCATATACTTACGTAGTAGGTACGTGCGTAATTGTACTTCTTACGTTATTGTAAACACTCTATATAATCTCTGGCGAATTTTCAACGCTGTTTTTTCCTAGGTAAAATTCGTCATCTCATACAACTATGACCGGCAGCGGTTCGAAACGTGCGTTTTCAGAGCGTATATGCATAATAATTTCATCGCGCGTAATCAAAGCGATAATTTTGGACGCGAGACGAATGAAGCGTAATTTTATATACCGTGATGATGTCTTTTCCTCGAGTCTCTCTGCCGAAAATTTTTGCGCCATTGTCAAAATCCGCTGCAGTCTTCCCTGCAGTTTCCCGGTCGAAATTCGCCGTATTCCCAGCATAGCGCTCGGTTCGGTGACTGCATAATAATACGATATAAATGCGACTATTGCACGCTCGCTCGTAGCTATATACACCTAGAGGTGGAACCGTCCTAATATAGAGATGTAGTCGGAGACGAAGTCAGCAGACATCAGTTCGCGATGCACACTTTTATAAATCCAGCTCAATGCAACAATTTTCGATGCTATAATATATAGGTTCTATAAAAAGAGAAAGAAATACAATTTGATTTGATTGAAACACTTGCGATGAATTCTACACATTTATAGTCAGTGGTCACGCTATATTATAATGTCTGAAAATTGTATGCAACGATAATATGTTCTTAATAGTTAATGCCTACATTATTCCACTTGGTACGAACAATTTTAAGTCGTCAAACACTCAAACGTGAAAATACATATCGTTTTGAAACCTAGAATAATATTATTGAATTTTTTTTTAATCTTAAAATGAAGTTCTAGATTTTGACGTTTTTAGGATTTTTGTATTCGCGATTCTCATTAGTTTGATTTTGTGGATATATAGCGTTGCCAAAATATAACAAAATATATATTATTATAATATAGTCGCAGCTGCTATAGTGCTATACTGCTACGCTCGTTTTGCGTGGAAGCTTCATGATGTGAAAATGTGTTCTTAAGCACACGCCGGGAAATTGATCTCGATTTATCGCCACTTCAAACCACATTATAGTGGGTATTATACCTATATGCAAAACGTCACGCAAGTTATATATTATATGTAAATATATTATGTATACGATATACGATGTACGTCGCAAGCACAGGGCGGTCCGCGAGAGGTAGGGTGCATGGATACTGGACAGAGTGAATATTTACACGTTTATGTGTATAGGTATGTCTTAAGATATTGTATCGTACCTGGTATTATTATACCTGGTATCTGGTAGAAGGTAACTATATATATCACTTGCGTGTGCTTAGGTTGGTCAACGCTCGCCGCGGAGAGAGCGTAACAAATGGAATTCGACTCTATGGCGGCGGCGATTTATTTTTGCGCGCGGCCTCCGTTCGTAGCGGCCACCGTTATGAGCGTATATTATTGTTATAAATATAATTCAGTAAACATACGATATGCATATACTATGTCTGTACGTGAACGTAAATAATTCTCCGATGGACCATGTCCGGGTGAAAAAAAAATTGCATCAAATTTCGTGTACTTTGGCGGCTTTGTTAAAGTGGTTGCTGCGGTGGCGTGTGTCGATAATGTCTATTTGGTTAGAATGCGTATTATATATTATTTTATTTTATTACATCGTAAATATTTAAAAAAATTTTAAAAATTATATGATTATGTTATCAAACAAGCATTAGTTAGCAGTTAAATTTTAGTCAGTAAAACGTTTACGTTTTTATTTAACTACCTGTATAAAAAAAAATAATCAGTTTGAAATGCATAAAATACAAGGTGATTCACCAAGCATGCTCGCCTCATATTTTTTTCTTCAATAATGGAATTATTCAAAAGCTGAATTTATTTTAGAATTCAATTCGAAATACTTAATTACCGTATTTTTGTAATTCTTAAGATTTTTTGTACTAATTAAAGGACTATCTGTCCGTCCTGAGGCAATACAATAAACTAGTATTTTTCTAATAAAAATCCCGTTTGTCTTCTACAAATTATTTAGCTGATAATTTTACTGAAAATATTGACTTATCATAATCGTACAAGTAGTTATTTAACTCTGTGTACTATGTGAGTTTTAGAATTTTACTAATTAATATTAATTATATTAACTATACCTATCAACATTTATAATTTGTAAAAATGGTCCAAGTATAATATAAACACTAGATCCAATATTGAGTATAGGTACTATAATATATATTTTATATTTTTGTAAAACCATTTTTGAAGGCTATAATTATCCTTTGTATAAACATTTAAAAAAAAATTATCTACTAAATAATTTAAAACAAAAATTGTCGTTCTTATTTTTAAAACAGAAATTTGTATCGCCGCAGAATAATCATTAAGTATATAGTACAACAAATTTCAATAATTTTTAAAGAAATTCACTATTAAATGAAAAATGGGGGTGAGTATGCTTGATTAATCACCTTGTTATATAATAATAGAACTTATTACATATCGTATTATATGTATTTGTATCATGTGGGTTTTAAATTTAATTATGCGTCTTATATTTTTATAATATGCTAATTAGCGTAGTATATTGTATACAATATCACAATTATATTTTTAGAAAGTAATCTTTTGTATAGGTATATAATGTATACAATATAATATAGTGTAGATCAGGTCATGTCCATGAATACTCAAAGTTCATAAGACGTGCTAAATGTGAAAATGGAGGTATTTAAATTTTAATTATTTTTTCCCGAGTAAATTTTTTTGCCGGTTCAAAATTTTTGTAATTACTATTTTATTTTGTCTTTTCGAAAACTATCTCACTGTAAGAGACAGCTACGTTCTTACTTATTAGTTATTAGTATACAAACTTCAAATTTCCAATCATAAAATATTAGGTTTTTTTAAACTTATATTTTGTACTTTTTTTTTTTTACGTTTCGTTTTAATTAATTTTCGTTATTATTTTAAAAAACACTTGAAAACGTACGGAGGATAAAGGTATCACCCAGAAAAAAACTGTTGCGATTAGAAATAATAATTAAAATTGCGAATTTCATTTTAAATATTTAGGTACTCGGTTTAAATTCAAAAAAATTAACCAAATCGAAATAAATTTTTTTTTAATTTTCAATATATTAATTATTTGTACTATATTTGGGATTTTAAATGCATTTAATAGGGTTTTAAAATACATTACATACATAGCCCTAGTGATAAACTACGATATACTTGTAATGTAATTTAACTTTTAAGTATATACATCATGTAAGCTTAGCTATTATGTATCTAAATTATTATTTTTTTTTCACTCAAAACTTGACAAATTTTACTACCTGCAGTATCGCCCAACGTGTGTGTGCAATGTGCATGTTGCAACATTAATTTTTTTTTTTAAATTCCGAAGAATTTTTCTTTGATTTTTACGCTATTTTGATAAGGTATTTTTAAAAAAAGTATAAAAAGCCAACTGCAGCGATATATTATAATAGTAATATTTCGATTTAGCTTTATTGACTATAAGTAGATAATATATTTCCAAGACAAATTCCAACCTTTTGTTTGATATTATAGTTTAAAGTACCTACCTATATATTTTTTTTGTAAACGTCAAAGTATAATCTTTGTATGCGAAACCGTCCCGAAGCGTAAGATTTCCAAGACACCGTGGAGTTCAAAATAATTTATGTTGTGTGATATTTCACGTACTCGCGTCTATATTTTAATATTACGGTCAGGTCAGTCGTTATATTAGCCTTCAAATATTTTGACGTAGTATATTGTACAGCTGCCTGGTGGCTGGCCAGGTTCAACATAACGACTCAATGAACGAGGTGTTGATCCATTTTCTTAGAAGATTTTTGTACGCAATTATTTACATAAATATTCAATAAAAATTTTAAACACTTAATTAAAGTTAAACAGATCATAATATAAATATTTTATAGTAATGTTGAGACTTCGTTCGGTACAGATAATCTGTTTGGATCCCGATCACGCACAACTAGTTTGCTTGGATATATTGTATGGTACTTATCCTAAATAAACAACGCTATGGATGACTTCCTATTAATGTCAAAACTAACCGTGATCCAATATTCGTTTTTATAGTTTTTTCTGACGAACATCGAGTAATTCTCCACGAGAAATTGCGTAAGTGATAAGTAGGTAGGTATAGGTACTCGTTATAAATATTAAACGCAAAAAAAATGTATTGCGAACAAATATTAAGTATGCATATTTTGTGGCTAACAATAATATTGTTAATGCCGGGGTTATTGGCCTCGTTAATGTCGTTAAGTATATAGCTGACGATTTAGAATAAAATTATGAACATATAGTATATATTTTAACTGAAACTGAGCGATTATATTGTGATGTATTTATGCCCCGAGTGGAATTGTGCGGTTCGCGGACCTATAGATCATAGCTCTAATGTATATATAGATCATATTTCGTTGGCTATATATGGAAATTTGAAATGTCTTATTCTTGTTTATTATATTTTATATCGTTTCGACCCAGCACAGTGACGCAAAGCATATAATATTTTCTGCGTGATATCCTCGAGTTATACGCTATACGCTGTAGGTTAGGTTTTAATAAATTATAAAACGACGGCCGTGTTGAACATTTTCACAATTATCTCGTATTTGATGGTGTATATTTTTGAGACGAGTGCTGCAGAGTGACAAAACAGATGCTGTAAATTTTGCAAATATAGTAACTAAAGAAACTATATATTTATTATATTCATTGTCTATTTTTACTCTAGTCATAACCACGACATTTACATAAAAAAGAGAAATTTTCAGCAAAAATCGTCACAATTGAAGTAATTATCGTAAAAAAAAAGAAAACATTTAAGTTTTTATTTAAATCTTTAATAGTAGCCACGTAAAATACGTAAATAAGTCGTGTAGGTACCTGGTACATACACTGCAACTTGCAAGGTTATTGGTACTCGCCGTCCAACGTTTAATAGTATTATTAATATAATACTCAACTACTCAAGAATCGAGATGGGTTATAAGTAGTTTTAGAATTAGAATTTGAATAGCATCGAACCACGGATACTTAGTTATAATAATGAGATTATTGATCAATTAGTCATTGAGGAGTGATCAGTTCTCTACAAAACATACGTTTAGGCGTTTAGCTAATATATTCATCACAAACATACCTATCAATTATCATCGGTTTAAAATGATTTTGAACACGTTTCACTTATCTTCATAGTGATTATGACGTATAAAATAGGTATTTAATTGGGAAATTAATTGTTATGTTTAAAAATGAATTGTCGAAGTTGTGAATTTAACCGTCGTCAGTTTATCCACTTATCGTTCAAAGTAAATCATTAAAAATCGGAGGACGTCAGAAATTAGAATTTTATTAATGTGCACTCTGGGACTCAAATAATTTATAAGCTTCACTCTCAGTGCTTATAGTTTTTTTAAAAAATGTTTGTTTCTATCTCAGAAACCTAAACATAGATTATATAATATTATGTTCAGGCGTATACAATTTTCCGTTATCATTTTAATTTAGGTCAAAGTTACAATGAAACAATCCAGTAAATGGTGTATAATAATAGTTTTTAATTAAGTATTGCATTATATTATTTTGAAACCAGTTTACAGTAACTGACTACCGTTGTCGTGTATAAAGTTGTAATGTCGATATAGTACGGAAAATGAAATAAAATAGAATCACTAAAATAAATAAATAAAGATTATTGCTTGCTACCAGTTTTTTTAAATATATATTTGGTGATATTTTGTGCATAAATTAGTGCAATATAAAAACTTTTTAGGACATAAAGATTTTAGTGCTACTGATCAGTAATGGTTGTTGTGGACTATACCTATTCTATACGTCTATGCCCATAATCTATATATATATATATATATATATATATATTTATAATATTGTAATCAATATATTGTATATAGCGATATTATTATCCCCAGTACCTTATACAAAAAGTAGAATAACTTATAAACTAGTGACTACTAGTTAAAATTTCGATATTAATACGTCAATATTTTCAAAAAAAAAAATTATATGCTTACGATTCACATTTGTCTATGCTTTTATTGGATATTTTAAATTTTTAAGTAGTCATCACTCCGAAACCTCTTAAACATGGTTGTACATTAACAAATTTAAAATGTATAGAGGTGCATAATATTTATAAGCATACAAATGTGGATGGCTAGCTTTGAAAATCACCTCGTATGGTCGTAGGAAAATAAGAACGACCGGCCGCGGTGACTGCAGCGGGTTGCAGTTGGCGGTTACACAATGATTCAGAACAATCAGAACCACGGTATATAATATAATATAATATAATAACGTAGGTATATTCAACATTTCCGTGCCGCAATAACGATTTAATTCGCAGACTTATAATAGCCGGCGCGTACGACCAACGGCCGCGTGGGAGTTGAGGTCGTAATTTTCTACCGCGCGGTCTGAAAACTAAAATATTGTCCGCTCACCGCTTGTTATTATTATGTCACTCACGGCGGACTATATAAGCGACACGCAATATCGCATAATAACGATAACGACACTAATAATAAGCGCGTTCAGTATTGCGCACAGCTTCACGGCGGCAGCTCTCCTATAGTTATATAGGCTACAGTAAGTTGTACGTTGTCGTCATCGTCATCTCGCGACGGTTTTTAATTTCGTTCGCTGGGCCCGCCCGGCGTCGATTTGGCAACGCGCGACGCGGGAGACCCGTACGGAAATAGACAAATAGTACATAGGAGTTTGGGTCGCCGTGACGTCGTCTGCTGCAGAGTACGTCGCGTGAATTATTTTAATATATATAAATATGATATAATATCATAGTATTATTATTATTATTATTATCATTAGTTAACCAATTGAAATCCGTTCATTTCGGAGCCGGCGCCGTTCACACCGAATCCTAAAACTGTCATATTGTAGCAGTCCTATTTCGTACTTGAGAATGTTTAATATACTGCATAAAATTCGTCCATCAACCTCTCAGCATCTATTTTAGTACCTACTGGAAGTAATTTAAACTTTGTGATAACTGCAGATAAGTGATAAATACTATAGGGCTTTAAATCTAATACAGACCAATTGCAAGGGAGTTGGCAGATTTTGGTCTTTATACCTTCTCCTCACTCATAATGCACTTCAGTAGGTATCATACTTCAATATGAAAACATAACATTAGATAAAAATCATTCTAAGTTTAGGATAAAATAACAATCGAAATGTTAGAAGCAAAGACGCACAATAGTGTATTATGTTATGGACTTGATAGTTGTGTTTGTGCTTATATATAAGTCCGTGAAGTTGCAAGTACTCCAAACTCCATCAGTACATATAAATGCATTAAAAAATCACCTTTGTATATCGCTCAAAACTCTACGCTGGACTACACAATATATATTATATAGTTGCACGTGCAATATTATAATAATAACAACAACACAACAACAACGGCATCAATAATAATGATAATAATAAAAACAGTTGGTTCATTGTACTCGAGTCTTCGGGCACGTATATGTGTGCGTGTGAAAGAGAGTTAGCGTACGAAAAAGTTAAGTCATTGCAAACCGAACATGCACGTTCTTCGCGCGACGGCCATAATTCAGCAATATCCTTTTTTGTTCTCCGCGAGATAAAATAATAATAATATTATATAGGTACCTACCTTCTCTAAATCGAATTTACCGAACGCGCCGAAACGAACATTTTTTTGTTCGATATATTTTTTATTTATTTTTTACGATCCGTAGAAGATAATACAATTGACGTGTACGGTATATTATACGATGCGAGTTTCCGCTCGGCCGCTTGCATGTGTATATTTACCATATGGTGCACGTCCGCGACGATACACGTCCCACGCTCATCGAACTACGCGTATCGTGCGTTGCGGTGGTACAGAGGTACCATTACATTTACATGTACAGGATGATCTTTGAAGTGCGCACACCCTTACACTTTTAAACAACTTATTATTCAATTTCAGTTTTTTTGAATTTTCGAGTACTTATATTTAATGCCCCAAAACTGTCGAAAGTATGGGTACTTTATACATTTGAAGAACATGAATAAACTCTACTATAAATATTTGGTACTGATGACGCTAATCTGAATTTAATACTTTTAAAACCTATTAACAAGCACCATGTCCTTATATGTATAATGTGCTATAATAATATGCAAAATAAAAGTATTACTATATGCTCTAAAAATATTTATCGGTAACGTGCAGGTCCTACACCTATTATATGCTTATATAATATTATTATTCCTATAAAGTATAAATCAGGATTTGAATGTATGGACCTTATAGAAGTATGAAAATTGGGTGTGCTTAAAAGTCACCCCGTATAT
Organism: Acyrthosiphon pisum; assembly: GCF_005508785.2. Taxonomy (NCBI): domain Eukaryota; kingdom Metazoa; phylum Arthropoda; class Insecta; order Hemiptera; family Aphididae; genus Acyrthosiphon; species Acyrthosiphon pisum. Next base: position 76,235,742 of record NC_042495.1, on the reverse strand, counting down.
TATATTATATGTCTACATGTGTTTACAAATCGACTTCTTTCATATATTTAAACAATTTCTTTTCGACTTTTACTAATATTATATACTTATAGCTCAGTCGGTGCGTATCCATCAAGCTGGGCCGACGAAAAATATACGTTTTGTTTACACGTGCAGCAGCGAGACGCGCATAAACCTCGACTAAAATATCTGGCGGCATCCGTGTCACGACCCCGATAAAAAAAAATATGTATACACAAAGCCGCCCGTGGTTAGGCCGTTTTTTATTTTGGAAATCGTGCCTGTACATTTATATAAAAACATTGACAAAACGCCGTTTGTGGGTCGTAAAAGTGTACATAAATAATTCTACGTGTAATTTTAAAAAAAAAGCACGCTAGGCACCTCCTATTTATATATTAATTATTATTATGTCACTGCGCGCGTAACGTGTTTTACTTGCATTTTGTATACAATATATATTTAATGTAGATATGTGTTATTATTTGCCAATGTGTATATACCTATGTATTTATAATATATGTATCATTAAATTAACCGCTGCAGTACCTAAATATACATCGCGTGCACGTAATTGCAAGGGATCTTATATAGAACAAGTGTAATATAGGTACGTTTTTTTATCCATATATTCAGCCGAATTAAGACACGTATTTTTCCAGCCGAAAATTTAGATCCGTTAACTTCTACCAGATATTTAACAGTTTAGAGTGGAATTTCCATTTGTGTTACCTACGCTTTAGCCTTAGCCGATGTGATAATATTATATAATAATATAATATGTTACGAGTGATGGTTAACAATACTACAGTACAATAATGTAAAGAAATGATTAAAGAAAAAATTAGTCGTTGAATGTTCTGTGCGGTATATAAACTGATACTCGTATAAGTTATCTTGCTCGTTACATGGACGAATAATTTCACGTATACCTATAGGTAATAACTAATAAGTATAAAATACATATAACGCGTTATGTCTGCTGTTATTTGAAAAAAAAAATGTACTAACTAAATAAACCATCGGGTTAATGAAAAAAATATATAAGGTATTAGAGTCTCCAAGACCTAAATAACCCATTAAGATAACATCGATATAGACTCAGTCGAGACTCGAAGTGCACATAATAATATATGCTATGTAATGTATATACCTACGTTAAACATTTTAACACATTTTTATGAATACAAAAAATATGCTCGTTTTATGTTGTTTGTATATAATATACAAAACGCCGATAAGGCGTGCAGTGAGAGTGCGTTTAAATTTGTTCAGATCCTTTAGGTCGCGGTGTTGATCGGAAGTTTAAGAACTTATAACTTATAAGTATTATCATTTTTAACTAAAACATAAACGGAATTTGACTTCAGCCGGCTGCATGTATGTGTGTGTGCAGCACCGGATTGAGAGTTTTCGGCCCACCGAGATTTTAAATTTCTATCTTTACTGCTCTAGCGTGTATTATCGATTGACAATTCTTGAGAATTAAATAACCAATACTGTATTGGTGTATAGCGTATTGGCAATACACTATACATCAGTATTATACATGACGCATTTATTGTTTTAACTGTGTATTTGGATCTATATTTTACTATATCACTATCTAAAAATACTAGACTACTTTTGTCCAAAAATAATAACGGCCCAAATTTTATGCGGCCCACCGAGATTTTCTCGGTAGCTCGCCGGTTCAATCCGGGCCTGTGTGTGTGTAGGTACATAAAACAGCGTGTGGTCTTTGTTCGTGTATTATATTGCACCCGAGGGCTTCTAAGTATTATAATATGTACTATACTAACCAAACCTTATACGTTCATTTAAGTACTTATTTCTACCTACCTGCATATAAAGACCTGGTCGAGACACGGAATACACAGTGTAGTTTCTTCATAGAAAACGTAAAAAATACAAAAATTACAATTTGTGTGTTTTTACGTTTTCTTTACGCTTTCGTTTACATATTAATCATTATTATAATATATATATGGCTGCGAGGTCGCCGTCACCTGCACTCGACCTCTTCTTCCTCCGCACGTTGACGTTGCAGGTCCGGGGTCGTGTGCGTGTGCCCATATATACACGACAGAACACCAACAAGGATATTAGGATAATTATACATAAATAAGACACTATGCGTATTATGATTGTCGAAACACCTATCCCCATAAGTGGATTTAGAGAATTTTGGCAGAAGAGTCGCCGCCGTGGAGTTCAAGTCTCTGTGCACGGTATGAGGGCCCAAAGCAGTATTTTCTTAAGGGCTTATATATAGAGATTTTTTAGGGGATGGGCAAAAGGGATATTAAGTGAGATATTTAAAAGTTCGTTAAAAATAGGAAATGTCGGAATCGTAAATTTGTAAATATATGATAGTAATTAATTCAATATGACGTGTTGTGAGTACCTAATAAAACATATTTTGTAAAACAATTTATAGGAGGTACCCACTTGTTTCAAAAAGAGTTCACCTGAGACTTCGGGGGTGGGAGGTCCCATTCAGCCTCGCCTTGCTATAAATACGCGTCAAAATGACCTACCGCCGCACTTACAATAATTTTATACATTTATATTATATTCACGGTACATTTTGTAAATAAACTTTACGAACGCCGCCTGCTGCGAACCACCTGCTCCGAATACCTAAATGATCTACCACGTGGGTACTTCGCATATATACATATGTAATTATTATTTTTAGGCCTATTGTATGTATTTATATAATGTAGGGAGATGAAAGATCGAGATATAATTGTGGATGACCATCGAGCATTAACCCCGTCTAATCCCTATAATATCTAAATCCTCGTGACGTTGTTCGACTATTTTATGAATGCACGATAGCGATCGTTTACATATATACGAAATAATTATTATGCATTTTTTATAATTATATCTCTTAAATCTTAATACATGTTTGATTTATTTTGATATTTAATAAATAATAAATTATTTCAAGACTCTCGAATAGTTGTTAAATATCTCCGACAGTATTATATGTTTTTAAACGTCTAAAACTAACCATAAAGTAAGACTCTCGCACATATTGCTAAAAAACGCTACGGTAGTTAATACTTAATACCATTGAATCTTATATTACATATGGTTAATACGTGTACCTAGTTGTAAAAATGCGTTATATACATTAACCTGCAGCGTGGTAATGAGTAATGAGGACTCTCCGCGAGTGCAGAGAGCAACTTCGTAGCGTATACATGTACCTATTATATTATGCTTAAAGTTATTACGATATGTGTGTATATACTATTTATCAGTACGCGCTGACCGATTTTCAATGAGTGATGACTGTATAAAACGAACATTTCGTTTTCAGATTAAAAATCAAAATGTTGAAAGTTGAAACTAATCGTTCCTAAGTTCATACTTTAACATTTTAAACAATTAGATAAAAATAAATTATGAATCAAATTATTTTTCACGGGGAGTAGGTAGCTCAATTCTGTCAACAAATTTTAAATCTCAATGATACAAATAATACGAATGCCACGAGTGTAAACATAATATTGTGTAGTATTGTAGTGCATATTATAAGAATATGATAAACATTTTAATCTTCAGTGCAGCGTATTCGCTTGACCCATAAATGGGCCACAATACTTGGTAGGTATAGAAATAATAATAATAATAATATTATTATTATTAAAACGTGAATCGATTGGCGATAAATAATATTTGTCACTTAGTAGCTGTGTTGATGTTGTATCTATATACTGTTGTGTATAAATTGTATAAAAGTAACCTTCGATCGTAATATCCCGTCATCGGACACGTAAATCATCCTAAAACCACAAACAGTTTATATTTTACTCTGCATTCAGCAGCATCAGGAGGAATCTCATACTGCAGGTTGTTCTTTGAATCCAATGCAAAGGCCAAAATGAGTTTGTCATAATATTTTCGTCGAGATGTTCACCGTGACTGATGTGGTCTGCTGCAAAAGTCGCCGATTACTTATTTTAATGTTATGTAATACATAATAATGCCTTAATGGTCGCGTGCCGAAAACCATTTACGCACGTTCTGTTTTTAATACGCTTTTTTTTACTTACCAACCTTTGTATGTTTTATTTTTCTTAATTACAACCTATATATTTTTATTGATTTCGGATGATCAGAAACTAATTACTTTTCTAAACAGTGTGTATTTCAAATATTGAATAAATAGTTTTTATATGTCGACTAGCATTTGTTAGTTTCGATGAGTGAAATATGACATCGAAAGTTAGGGTCACAAATTTAAACATTAAATCCTCAAATTATAGATTATAGGTATATAGATCATAACACAACACTACTACTATTAAAATGTTCGATATTTATATTACATTATAATATACATAAAAAATTCTAAAAAAGTATTCTATTCATCATTATGAAATTTTTGAAACAGGTTATCATAAAAAATGTTTTGAACATAAAACTACTACTTAACAAAAAAAAAATCAGATTTATTTGCCTTAAAAACAAAAATTGTAGAAACTGGAATAACAGAACACCCTGTAGTACATAAGTCGCAGTCGTCGTTTAAGTCTGCCGGCACGACTAACACGTGTTTTGGAAATTGATATCGATTAATGCGCGACGGACCTAGGACATGTAGCAGGAAACGACAACGGCGGGCGCGTTAATTGTGTACGATTGGGAAGGGGAGGGTCATGCCTACTATTTTTCCACGTTCTGCAGCCCCTGCGCTATAATAGTATACAACTACTGCCGGGCACGAAAGCGAATTATTATTATGCGGAGGTATAACTTTTTTTTAAATAGAACACGAAAATTATACAATCATTTCTGCGCCTAATGCATAATATAATATTTATTTTCTCCGGCTTGCGTGTTTATTTCGAAGTTTTAGGCGACAAAATAAAAAAAAAAAAAACTCGTTCGGCGAACCGCATAATTATAGGTAGGTAGGACTTTTTAGGAAGTATCTACGCTTTCTACTTCTTCGGCGGGCACGCGCGACACATCCACGCTTAATAAATAAACAAATATTAATGTATACGTCGTCGGGATCGCCGAGTCGCCGATTATAATATTATGATATTATGCTAAATCACCAAGTATTTCGATTACAATATTATATCTACGCAGTTCGATCACGATGGAAATAATACGACAACGAATCAATTTTCACCTTATAAGGACTAGGAATAAAATCACCCGGCGGCACTCGCGTTCACACGTGCCGTGTCGGAATATTATCGTTTTAAAATTTAAATAGGTACGTATTATGCTGCTACCGCTGCGTGGAAATGTATTGGCTTAAACGTTTTGTGTTTAATCGCACTTAGAGATAATACGCACGACGATTCGTGTGAGTTTACATGGGCATAAATTATGTACTCATATGAATTGACCGTAAACGGGTCTCGGAGGTTTTTATTGAGTCATTGGAAGTACTAATACAATGAGAGACCTTGGACCGGAAGTTTACCTATAGCGCGTAGTAGATTATTTAATAAACACTCGTACTTGAGTTATAGACGATCGTCGGACTTTAAGTAATTTTTTATTATTTTGAGAAAAAAGTATAAGTATACTATTATTGTGAGTAACACAGACACTATGATTGATAATAAATAATAATATAAACATAACAATTTTATGAAATTTCGGGAGTGCTCAATATAGTACCATTAGTACCTATATAGGAATCTCTTATACAACAGTCGACAATATGATATTATATAATATTAAATAATAAAATATGTAATTTATATATTCATACAATTTTAGTTTTTAAACACATTTGTACATTGTACATTTGCTGTTATAATAATATAGAATACATATATTTTAAGTAAATTACAAATTTGATTTTAATATTATATTTTTTTAGTAACAAATATGTCTGCGTTATATAAATAATAAATATTATTTCTTAAGTTAATAATAATTATTGCATTGCATATTCTGTTTGCACAAAACAATCTAAGCCTAATCTAACATAATATTATCAAGAATATCCGTCTAAACTAATACTCAGGGTAACTCATAACTGTCAAAAAAAAAAAAAAAAAAAATCGCACCGGAAAACCATAAAGTCATATAAAACAATATAACGCTTAATGGCGATCGCGTTAACGGATGGCTACCGTAATTCTTTTTTGTAACGTTAAATAACTGTGCGATCTCTTCAGTACAACTGTCGTACAATAAATGCAGCTGCATATAACATTATTACATTAACTATACTATGGTTACACACCGACGGCAATAATAATATAATGACAACACTGGTGCAACGGCGGTCGTAGAACTCGTCGTTCGGACCATGACCACCCGAGAAAATTGTCGGAGTTTATTTTTTGTTGTCATTTCCTTTCCGGTGGCGTCCGTCGGACGTTTTGTCGAGTTTTGTGTTTTTAAAAAACACGCACGCACGCACACAAGTGTATACATTAAATATATAGATATACGTTTATAACACATTTATCGCGTTTAACGAAAAATCCTTTCCCCGTAGTTGGGCCACGTGATGATGTCGTCGGCGGCAATGATGCAGTGCGTCGACGTGCAGCGTGAAAGGCACGCTGGATTTAAATATATCTGGGCCATCTCTTCTTGTATATATACTATATTCCACCACGTTTTGTATCATATTTATGACATACTGGTCCAGTGGTGCTTAAAATGTTAGCCACGATTTAAAACTTAAGACTATTGAATGTAATAGATAATAATATAATATGTGTCTAATATTGTAAATTGCAAAACAATAAATCTATCATATTAAAATAACCCGCCACACCCGATGAAAGTAATAACCAACATTAGGACATTTTTAACATCAAAATAATATTTTTCATTAATTTAATATTTTTTTTTTCATTTACATTATTTAATTGGAATCGTTTGAAACATGTAGGTACATACAATATAGTTTTATTATATTATTCATAATATACGTTCCTATAAAGCATAATATACTACATTATGATATTAATTTGAATCCGGACATCATTAAAACTTGATTCATTTCGTGTGGGCCTTTAAAACAATGGACAATGAGTCAATGGTGATGGAAATATATTATGTATATATATATAAAGTATATACTGAAAATACGACTGTGTAATGTTAATAGCGACTTGCCGCTAACAGAGATATTTAAATTGGTATACCACAGCATGACATTGAATAATAAAGTAGAATTTTAAAAATTACCTAATATTAACTAACTGCAGGATATTCATCGAAATATTTTTTGAACTACAGTTACGATATCAAATTACGAAGGCATAAATGTTTTTTAAAAAAAAACTTTATAAACGATTTTACAGTTGATGTAGGTAGCTATAAACTAATGTTACAAACGATAGTGTGTCTAAACAATAATAATATATTGATTCTATAATGTAACGTGCGGTTAATAATATTAGATATAGATATGAACAAAATCTATTAAGATCATGTTGTAACATTTCCACCTGCTCGATATATGACTAATCTCGTATCTGTGTATCTGTCATTAAAATTATATTACCTATCTCGTGTAACTCGTAATATATATAATATATAATATGTATAAATGTATAATGTATATGTACCTAGTTATAAATTTGTTGTCTAATAATATATTTTGTTTTGTTTTTAGTCTATACACAGTGACATTGAATCAAAAGGCAAGTGCATCCGGTTGGTGCTGAAATACTGCAAGTGGCTAGCTGACGAACAACATCAGCCTACGACTCCAGTACATCAAGAATTGGTGCAAACGGTGCCGCTGGTAACTAAAAAAGCGAAGAACTTCGAACATCGCTGGCAACTGTTGTACATAAGATCGTTAGAGTGGATCTGCTTCATTGAAAGTCTGACCGTGAAAAAATGTCGAAAGGTATGTCAGACTAATTGTCCAGAATGACCGTAGAGCTATATAATAGTATATATCTACTTGTAAGGTTTCGGAGTAATTCGTCCGAACAGAGTTGATGTAACGTTACATACTCGTACGGACGTAATATAGGATTTACGTTGATTGCTGTTACTGTATATATATATATATATATTAAAAAAACACGTACATGTATTTTTATTGTAGGACAGTAATAGTTCTTCGGATTGTGACGAAGAACCGGTTCATAAATGTCCACGGTTAGTCGATCATAAGTTGTCAAATTCTTCAGACGTAAGTGACTACTGTACATTTTTTTTCTAATAAATACATTTAAGCCGATTAAATATTTAGGGTGAACAAGTCAACAGTGAAATGGAAACAAAAACTTCACCATCGCCAGTGCTCCAATCTGAACGAATGTCATTCGACGATACGGCCAATTTTCATAGGTAAATCAAATAATACAGAGTTGAATGCTTCAAGTTACTTAAGTTACGTTACTATATTTTGCACAGGTCGGATAGAAAAGGCCCGAACTTGGCAACTTTCTACTACAGACATTTAGATACGGATTCGGAACAAGAGTCCCAAAAGAAGTCTATTGTTGAAGCTGAAGTAAAAACGTCAGAATCATCGGAAGAAGAAGAATGGACATACAGTGCTAACACGACAAAAGAAGTTAAGAAACCGCAAGTGCCCGTGTCTTTGGCAGAAAGAGCCAACATAGAAGAAATTAAAGCTCTGGTTGAAAACGTCAACTGGTCAGTTTCCAACAACAAACAATCTGAAAAACTTTGGATGTCTGGCTGTGGTGTGAAAAGAAGAATTTTCCGACATGAAACGATTGATCCCGAAGTAATATACTAACACTTTTTTTACCTGTAAAATATATGAAACCAGAGGTTTCATACAAATGTATTTTTCTAGAACGAAGATTTCATCGGCGATAGTTGTGATGCTAGTGGTGAATATACTACAGAAGACGATGATCAGCATTTCAACTCTGATAATCATTCGCATTCTTCGAGATCATGTGATATAACCGTGGTGCAAACTCAGGAATTGGATTTTTCTTCAAGCCCAGGAAATATAAACGATTGCAATTCCCCAAACGTAACTATCCGCAATACCATAACGTCTTTGTACGATTATTATTTTAATAATATATCTATTTCAATTTGCAGGTTGAATTGAGACCGAAAACAAATACTGGAAATACACTGAGACCGGTCAGCATGTCTGGTCTTCCCCAAAGCAGTCCCAAGGCTAGACTTCTAACGGAGTCCTGTCAGTTGTCCGTTTCCGAATCGGCCCTCAACCATATTTCTCATGAACAAGTGTCTGTAAATGGCAGAGACTCGTCTACCATCGAGGAATCCACTGCAACTCAAACGCAAGACTGTTGTGGATCTTATAACACAAATTCACTGAGGCGACGTAAACTTAAACACAGAAGAAAGAGTACCGTGGTGAGAAATGGCTGATACAATATGATATACATAATAATATACACAATTATCTATCAACATTTAAAACCAATTGTATTAATTTATTTATTTTTATGAATCTAGGAGAGAAAAAGTAAAAGTGGGTCAGCCGACAGCTTGTCATCTATTGTTAATTCTGTTACCTATAACGAAATGATCACTTCTGATTCGTTTTCTGGCTCTTTGGGTGGAAACACTCATATTGAACCTTCGCAACGTGTGGATTCGGAAACCGAAGAAGAGGTTACCAAAGATTCAAAACGCCCGGCCGTGCGTAAGCGTCCGATGAAAATGCCGGTGTTCCGTCTAGGCGAATTCGGTGCAGTCACTCCGAGAGAAAAACGTTTCCCATTGACCGCTCAACTGCCGTCGGGTACAACCACAGACTTTAGTTCGTTCTCCGAACAAGCTTGGGACAGCTATCAGGAAAAATACTTGAGCGAGCCCTACAGCGAGGACCCACCAGACCCGGAATCGGTCAGACGACTATTGGACTTTGGTGATGATTACAGAAAATGCTTTGATAGTCAGTCTGACTGCGCTTCCAGCATCGGTAGACCAAGTTTTGTGAGTACTCTCGAGTTTTATATAAATATAAATATTATAGAGAGCTTTTATTATTTATTATTATATTATTATTTATTTCAGATCGACGATGAAACTTTTGAACAAGATTCGTCAGATTCCGTTCGTAAACTCATCCTTAGGAGTCGATTGCTATTGAATCAGATTTCTAAACTCGTTGCTTATCCGAATTCAAACCTTACGGTTTCAGAAATTGTAAGTGAATGATAACTGTTAACTTTCATTATTTGTACTTCATAATTGTATTTAATTAACAGGGTCAGTTAAAGCAAAGGTGCAGAGAAAATGAATACTGTCTCCGTTTATATTTAGAAGGAATCAAAGATAGCCAAACGTTTGTTTCAGGCAATGACATAGCAGAAATTGAAAGTAAGTAGTTATTTTATTATATTATAATAAAATTGACAAGAAATCAAATTCATTAATGAAATAAAAGTCAAATTTTATTGTCACAATTTTAACTAACAAAGTGGTTATTACCAAGACAAAGTATTAGGTACACGTAATCAAATATATTTTTAACTTTACTTTTAAACACATATCTCTACATATTATAAATCTATTTAATTATAACGTAGTGATTTCATTCCACGCTTTTAAAAAATATTATTCTTATTATTATTATTTATTACTAAATTCAAGTGTTAAGTATGTAGTAAATTATATTGTCATAATGAATAGTTTGACACGTTTTTAAATGAACAATAAAATAAAAAATGTGGCCTCCGTCAATAATTCATTAATATAATGAATATATAATGAATCATTATTAATGTCTTAAAATCTATTTTTTTGTCATACAATTACGAGTGATATACGTAGATATTTTACTGGCCTTGGATTTATAACTCGTTCATTATCAGTCGTTCACTAGATAAATAGGTACTTGATAGTGTTAAAAACGATTTTAAAATAACAGTAATAATAATAATAGTTAGAAAAGTTTATTTCATTTTAATAGTATACTATATTTACTATACTAAATTTACTACAACATAAAAAAAAAAAGTGAAATGTTTAAATATCGCCCCACGGCATATTCTTAGAAAGAAACCCAGTTCTGACGGGTTTAAGTGGACTAAATTGAGGACCAAGCCTACATACGACTTTATGATTGATATTGAAAGTGCCATTTTGCCCACGGGGTACTCTTGTCCATTTTGTTTTATCAGTTACTCGATGGTAACTAAATCATAGATTAAACATATGTATGTATAATCTTTGACGAGATATAGTAGGTAACTATTGTATCGTCCCGACAAATGCGTTTAATAACTTATTAGTTCATCAGACTTATCTTCGTTTTAAGTGAGTAATAGATGCCCTAGATTTGTATGACTATTGTATGCGTGTGGTCCAAACGTCACATTATTTCGAGGTTAAAATTGAATGTATTATGTATACATCGAACCAGGCGCGTCCCAGGCAATCCCCGTAAGTCGTAAGATGTTTTATTTTTGCTAATAGATAAATACATTTTATAAATGTTGTTAATTGTTAAAAGCGGTATTCAAGACTAAACTTTTTTCGCCCTCCTCCCTTCCCCATGGAATTGACCTAAATACGCCCCTACATCAAACGATAATAGAACGATGTTGTCAGCCTTTTTCGGTAGTTTCGCCTAATCATACTAAACATTATAATAAACTCTACTCGCAGTTTTTGTAGACGATATACCCTACGAACGAAAAGCGATGTCACCATGGTGACCCTCAAAAACATGTCTCGATTTTTCCCCTCACGACCGACTGCGGAAATCGATCAGATTATATGTATAGCGTTTCCGCCGTGGTTGTATAATACTTTAAATGAATATTTTTGTATACAAATACTGTCCTACAGGCCGCGGCTATGTATACATTGCGAACTATTTTTATTAATTCCCTGTGGGCTTTAGGCTACACATTTTTAAGTGTTTCTTACACTTTTCTTTTGAAAATGTCGATGTACTGAAATCGAAATTTGAATGAATAGGTTTCCTAGTTTTATTTCTATGTACTCACGAAAATATTTAAATTTAAATAATAGGTATGATAAAATCAATATATATGATATTAAATAATATTACTAGACGTTTAGCATTAATACTATTTAGTCAAGCTTATAAGTATTACATAAGTATACTCTATTACATAAAGTATTAGAATAGCTCGGAATCTATTCGTTTGGATTTCAATATCTCAACCCCTTAACATTGTTCGCTGAGAAAAGGGAAGTCCTCTATTGAAAAGAGATCATTGAGTATAATCTATGCGCATTTTCAAATTCCGAAACCCATATAACTCGGACGAATGCAGTATTTGTGCATATAGAAATGGACAGGCGGATGGGTGTGTCTGAAAAGTCACTGTTTGCTTGTACATATAGTAGCTACCTATATTATACCTACACAGTAATACAATAAAATATCATATTATGGCGACGGTGATGTGCATATATAATAAATATATCCCGACAATTACTCGCCCAGGTGGCCAGGTACCAGCCGACAAGTAATATAAGTAGGTATACATAATATTATGGTATTATTCGTCGGGTCGCGGGCGAGCAAAACGGCTGCGCCCCACCTGTTCGGCGGCGTCACGCCTGCACATATTATATGATTTATACTCGCGTGTGTGTTCGCGCGAGAACCTCTCGCGGCGCGCGCGTTTCGCGCGGTCGGTGTAGTATCGCAATCACCTGTTCGGCGATCGCGCGTTCGCCGCTCACATGGTAGTAATATTATAATCTCGTACAGTGTTATAATTCGCAATAGCTTACAACAATAATATTAATTTTGGTATAATAATTAAAACGTGCGTCGGTGTACACCTAAATATAATATATTTATCACTTTCCGTAAATACCTACGTTCGTTCTCCGTTCGTTGTTTTCGCTTCCGTTTCGCGCTAATAAACATCACAATAATGTATTATAATAAGCCATCATGAACCAGTTCATCCGCAGCCCCAGACCGATAGTGCTGTGCGACGGCCGAACGTTGCTGTATGTCCGCCTATAGATTAATTTGCCAGCGTCGTGTGCGAAACTTTTCTATTAAAATCTAATAGTCGTCGTCGTTGTATTGTTATTTCGTAATATTTCTCGTCCGCCTGCGGTCCTAACCGCGCTATATCAACCGACGTCGGTCCATAAATGGCATTCCGCGTAGAAGTGGCGCACGTGGCCACGCAGACCATGATCAAAGGTAAACAATATATCATTATGTATCGTTTTTTGTCAATCCGAACACCGTGTCATATATTGTATGATACGAGTATGAATTTATATGGCGTGTCACGAAAACAAAACGATCGATATTATATTCTTTCATTTTTTTCATCGTCATTCGTCACCCCCTTCAGAACCGGCACAGTAACAGTGACCGAGAAAAACGAACAAATCTTGACTTTCGAAAAAAAAAAATAGGTAACATGCCAACTGTCAATCTTGTTTTTTTGTACCTTAATTTTGGCCTCAAGCTCGCCGCCCACGTTCGAACCTACGGAATAGTTTTAAATTCTAATGCCAATACTACACGATATAGGCGACGATGATCAGTTTTAGAACTGTAATATAATGTACTGATAGGTATAGGTATAGTAGGTAGGTACTATAGGCACCAAAGTACCATATATAGGTGTACGCGTATAATTACCTATGCGTGGGTGAACGTAATTATTATCTTGTTTTTAGTTTTCACATTAAACTACCATAACATTGATAAATTTGTATTTGAAATAAAATTAACTCTTGCTTATTCGTTTTTGGATTAATCTCGTCATGTTTAAATAAATAAATTATATACCTACCTACATTGATGTATTATCATGATACGTTTTGAAATAAATGTTTAAATTTTAATTTTAAATATATTGTAATATAGTTTTCTTCGTAATTATTAATAGGTCTGTCAACTTGTAGCAAATACATATAACTCTCTTATAGCAATAAGTTCGAATCATGTAGATATCAGATGGCATGAATTTTTCCATATACATTGTATATTAGTATATAATTTTGAAACTTTTATTTTCCATTTTGTACATATTTTATCACATTTTTCGATTTTTTTTCTTTATTTACCATTAACAATTTCGTCAATTTCCATATATTTTCCAAAACGCTTTGCTCGCGTTATTCTTGTGTACTGTACTGAAGCAATTGTTATGATTAGAAAAGATTTAAAGATCAGACAATTAAGATTTATTTTTTAACAATATGTTTAATTTAAAATGTTATTTTTGTTCATATATTATATTATATCATGTTTACGTACATTTAATGTTGGAGTTTTGAATTATTGACTCTTGTATTTAAACACCTGTTTGTAGTTTTTATTTGTAAATGAATTTTTTATGTGTATAAATTTGGATTTTAATAGGTTTATAATCGTAGATTATAAACACAGGCATAGGTACATATACTTTTATGTACGTAGAGGATAATTAATTTAAGGATGAACTATAGGTATTGAACTTGTGCAATTATAATATGATGAATTTCACCGTAAGCGATTTTTATCGATCTATGGTTTGCATACTTTTTGATATAATATGTTGAGGACGTATTGTTATTATTATTATTATTATTATTATTATTATCGTGTTGTCAATCCAACGCTACACCTCACCGTAATCATTAGAGCGTGATAGACA
>NC_042495.1:76220942-76221069 GCF_005508785.2 Acyrthosiphon pisum | reverse complement strand
TGTTTTTTTTTAAATTTTTAAATTTTTTTTTGTGTCTGTCATCACCTTTTAAGACAGTAAAAGTGCTTGGATTTTCTTCAATAGTTTCTTTTCTAATAGGAAAGTGAATCTAGTTGTACTTTGGGGG